>NW_028186396.1:248828-378909 GCF_003343005.1 Rhea americana | reverse complement strand
AACACCCGGCGCGATGCGCAGGTGCGGCCGCTTCCGAACAACTTCATCCTGCTGTATCTTAAGATTTCTAAAAATAGCGGAATGATCGAAAAGACAAATCCCTCAGCATGTTCACAAAAAAAAAAAAGGAAAAAAAAAGACAGTATAATATGCATCARTAAAAGGCCTATTAACTTACAATGACTTCTTCATACATTTAGGCCTGGACACTTAGCTAAGAAATCTTTTCAAATACATAGCTAGCATTTATCTGATTTTTGAACTGAACYTGTCCTTTGCTCAGATATTTATACTGTGATGGACATCATTATGTACATTWACCAAGAATCTAATCTTTGCCTTGGAGCACAAACTGATCCTATGCCCTTCTGCCTTCACACTTGCTCTGTAACTCAATCAGTACACAGGTACTGCCAGTGTAACAGTGAGTGTGATTAGACACAGATGCTACCATACTGCAATAGTCGCACTATTTCCTATATTTAGTTACTGCAGGATAGTCCAATCAAGCTAACATAAAGGYTTCAACTTTACTAGCAAAAGAAACATACTCCAAACCTTTCTCTCATGCTTTGACCAACCTCCCTACTGACAGGGTGGTCACTTCCAACTGGCTATTGAAACTAGTCCCTGGTCCATGCTAACTCCCAAACCGCTCCTGAAAATTGGAAGTGCAAGATAGCACAGGAAGAAAAATATCATTAATCTCTTACAACTGCTCTAGCATATACAAAAAAATCACATTCTAGTACTCAGCATCATTCTCTGACACTTTTAATTTACTAGCATAGAGACAGTCAAATGGCAGCATCACCTTCTACTTTGGATAACATCCAGTAAGGATAGATTGGTCTTTTTCTTTCTTTAAAAGTCTTTGTCCTTCATGTGTTGCTGAAGCTGTTAATATCAGAGGACCTTTTGTGCATTTATAGTTGAGCTTAAGAGCCTGACTAACCCTTGCAGAAAGCAGTTGCACATATGYTTGGGGAAAGCAAGATATACTTTCCCGCGCCCTGTACATACAGTGACCTGGAGCCTTATCTACRGCTGAGTGCCTTGCCCAGTTCTGGTGGCAGATATGAGCTGGATCTTTGCAGTGATTTTGTGAATCCCGCAACGAGAGCAGAAGCAAGGAAAGGTAACGTAAAGCATACAGCTCTGGCTGTAATGCCAACCCTCTTCTACCTGGGTAGGCAAGACTCTGACAAGTGCAATGGGATAGTCTCACCTGGCTATGTCAACCTCCTACTGTCATCCTGGCCCCTGAGTTGTTAGGGCAACAAAGTAAAGTAAAGTATTTTTTTTTTCATAAAATAGCACTAGATCATATATGTGTGTGTAAATTTCTTTTTTAAAAAGACCTGACAGTTTCTGTAAATATCTAGTCTGATTTAAGAGCAATTGTCTGTTATCACTGTTTGCCGTGTTGTCCTTTGTACACATACTACAAAGCAACAGAGTGATTTAGCTTTATAAAATCAGACAAGATGGGGTGCACCCAATGCAATCTGGATAGAGGGTATAGTAAGAGGACTTGAAAGCTTGGTCAGTATGACCTTGAAAAGGAATAATCTGCTGATGTAGACCACTGTAAGGTAAAAGAAACCAGGAAAAGAAAAGAAGAAGAAAAATTATTCACAGACAGGGGTTCTTTTCTAGTGTAGGAAGAGAGGTGGGAATCTACCTCAGTACTTTAATGAGGCAGTCACTAGCAGTGGAGTTTCACTATGGCACACTAAGATGCCAGTCAGCTATCCAGCATCCCTCACTGAAATACGTCTGGGATCTCTACCAACCAGTTTCAAAGTTTCAAGCAAGTAAAGGATTAAATGGGCTCAGAATTTGGGATAGATACCAATAAAGGCTACCACTGTGCAACTACCCGTATGCACTGGTGGAATGGCCTATTAATTTATGTAGAATGAACGTTTATGTTCAGATACCCAACTTACATGCAAAAGTAAATAAAAACACTGCAAATTTCAAATTAAGTTAGCCTGACAATCCAATCCTTGCTGGCTGTCCGTAGCAACAACATGTCTTCCATTTAGGAAGAACAATCAATTTAGGCAAGCACTTGACAAACACTCAAATGGAAAATACAGGTGACTGACGTCACTGGAGTGTTTACATAGGTGGCATTATAGCTGAAATGAAGCATGAACTAGGTAGTATGCTGCTGGGTTTCTCATACCATTATATAAGCTGTTTCTATTTATATTGTATTCTGCATATTCTCCTCTTCTCTGTTGCTCATATAAAAAGACTGCAAGGAATGCGATGAAGCCGATGCAGTTGTCAGCTGGCTCCGGTTCTCCTCTTCCATCGGTGCAGCACTCCTGGCTGCTGGGGCATGCAGTCGGTGAGCGTCCAGCATCTCCAGCAGGAGATCATAGAGAGGAACTACATTTTTGCACTTCATATTGTACAGGTGCTCCATTCCTTTGTTGCTGTGGGTTTTGATGAAAACAGAGATTACATTCCAAAATGCACTATAAAAAAGCTATCAGTTGCTCGGTTCGTATACATTCTGGCTTATATAAAACACAAAATCTAACTTAATATTGCAGTTGCTGTAGGCTCTTTTTTCCAGTAAGAAGAAGGTAGCATCTTAAAAGAACAATTCAGCCTGTTTATGAGCAGATCTGCTTTCTATGGGTGGCTCTCTTGTTCTCCTTTTCCTAAAAGACAACCTAGAACAAATGAACTCCTAATTTAGGCACTTCGATGAAGTGGGTAGGATGAATCTGGGCTTCCCCATAATAAAATCTAAAATATTGTCTTCTTCCTAGAAAATAACYTCAGTCAATTTGTTAGCAAATGCTCACTTGTAGCAATATCCATTCCCAAAACTGCAGAAACAATAAGTAACTTTACTACATCTGGAACTTCACTAATTGTACAAATCCTTAAGAAAAAAAGAAAAGAAAAAGGATGGATCAACATGCAAAGAAAGTCTACAACCTCCTCCCACCAAACACTCACACAGTTTGGCTTTTTCTTGAAGATCTGTACCAGCCCAGCAAGTAAAATCTGTATGTTTCAGCATTAGTAGCTGTGATGTGGTCCTTACCACTATTTTAATTTTATCATTGAGCTAATGAAAATTAATATTTGTGTAACAATAATGTCACTTGTTGCTTTAAAAGAATAAAATCTGTACTGTCTCTTTGTACTGTCTCTTTGTATAGGCACATTACTAACATGCCAGCCACTGAATAGCTACCTTAAAAGGTAATTAAGTTTATAAGAATCACTGCTGAGACCAGTAGTGAATAGATTGCCTCAAGCACTTTATCTCTAATTAGCAAAGGGCACAGTGCTCTAGCCTGGGATTCAGGAGATCTGCATTTTATCTTTATCTATAAAATATCAATAATGATACTAATCTCCTTTCTAAAGTGGTTTGCAATCAAGCCACTTGTGAAAAGTGGCCATATAAAAGCAACAGTTTTATTAAGCCTTGTCTTACAGGAAACTAAGTCTCTAGAACTAGGCTTCTGTTACGTTATTATCATCTACTGCAGTGCTTTTCAAACAGAATAAAAGAAGCACGTAATATTAGCTGTAGATACTGCTTATGGCACTATCGAATAAGCAACGGAGAAGAAAAGTAGAAGTAATAAATAGGGAAAAGCTTATTCTTTTCATAYAGTAATCCAGCATACTATTTAGCACACAAGTTCCCTGTGTCTTTACAGAAAATAAACATTGATTTTTATTTTTATTTTTACGTTTTTTTGTAACAACAGCTCTATACAGTTTGTATTCCCACTTCTGGAGGAAAGTGCTATTCTGGGTGTTCCTCTGTGTGTCTGTGAAACCTTCCCTGCACCCCTACAGCGCAGCAGGGCTGACCACATGCTTGCTCTCACCTCATGTGCCTGATGTGCGAGAGGATGAGCAGGAGCTGAGCTAGTCGTCTGTGTTGCTGCTGCAGAGAAAGACCCGACTTAGCCATTAAGTGTATCAGAGTATCTGTGACTTTGTCCAGAACGCGGTGAATATAGTCTCTCTCTTCCAGAGATTTCAAGGTGCTGGAAAGAAAAGTGTACACACCTGGAGTAGGAAGGAAAAAGAAAACAAACCACAGACAAAAATTACTTTGATAGAGTCAGACTTGCTCAAGGGATGCCTCATGGTTGGCTTCTCTGGCTGCATTAAACCACAGGACCTGGCTGTASGTCAGCTCTCCTTTCCCTTCCCCTCCATCCTCTCTGCCTCCACAGTCTGCTTTGGCGAGAGGCAACTCTGGCTGCCCRAGACACAGTGAAGCACAGCGCTCGCCAAGCCAGTTGCTGACAGGAATAATCAGGAAGCCCGATGTGCGGCAGCACACCCTGCACCATGCCCTGGCAGGCGTGCTGGCTTATGCACATCTCCAGGCAGCCAGGAGGGATGTGGGTACAGTCACTACAGAGCACTGAGACACACGGGGGAAAGCACAAACCAACCAGATCTCTCAAGCAGGGCTATTGGGAAATGGAGGTGTTATCCAGGAGCTTGTACGCAGAATCCATCAGCCCAAACTTCACAGGTTCATAAAGAAAACAACCCTTGCCCTGACAAAACTCACCCTGCTCCAGAGCTTGGTTTTGGCCACCCTGGCCAAAGAAGGGAGAGGAAGGCACCTCTTCCAAACCTGGCTCCATTCCACAGCCCAAGGCAGCTGCCCTTGGTGATGAGGGACATGTGCACCCAAGAGCTAGACCTAACTGTACACTGTTCCTCTCATTCCTTGACTCCAAAACCTTGAGGAGACATTGTTCCTCCTCAAGAGCTCTGTGCTACTTACTAACCCAGCCCAGGCAATCCGCAGTATGTTCATTTTACTGTGTGAACAAAGCCAGTTTTTATTTGGCCACACTCACCTCAACAGGGACTTCCAAACCAACCAAGACCAAACCAATCAAACAACAACCTTGTAAGGTGCAATCCTTCACCTGCAAACCTGATTCTCTTCTAAAAGCCATGCCCAGAGCAAACCATGTAAACATGGTCATTTTATCTAGAAAGTGAGCAGCCAGAAGCTTTGGACTGGAAAGAAATTTTTTCTAGGGATGAAACACCTTCAAACTCATCACCCAGCACCTCTTCTATGTTTATGTGCTCTAATCCCAAAGGCTTCCACTGGCAGYAATTCTTTGATACATGAAGCTTATCAGCTGTCTAAATAAGAAATTCTGAACTATTTTGCCGTTTTTGTCATAAATTTGTTCTGGAAGACAGCACACAACGTCACACACTGAAAAAAAAGAGAGTGAATTAAAACTGCTGTTTACCATTAAATAACTTAAGTGTACTTCAGGCACCTTAATACCCAGACTACAAATCTGAACAGTCAGTTGGTCTTCTGAATTGTGCTTTATACTGGTCTCTTGAACTCTCTAGTTTTTCCTGCTTTTTTGGGGGGGCGGTGGGAGGGGGGGAGGCAGGGGTAGATGGCAGAGGGAGAATGAGGGGATAGAAGAATAACCTAGCTGGAATTCTCTGGAAAGGCAAAGTATTAAGCATTTCCACATAAAGCAGAGAATGACAGCTGGTAGCCTGGCAGAGTAATGGGAAGCTGGCCGTCAAGACCAATACGGATATACCTCTGAATTATCTAGACCAGTTAGATTCAGACCAAAAGAACAAGATGCTGAATATCAGAAGACATCCAAGCACCATGATGCAAATACAGGCAGTTCAGGTAGCTCACTTGCACATCAGACTCATAGCTGTGAAGTCAATGGTCAGTAGTATGGAGAACCTACAAATTATTTGTGATCCAAGAAAAAATGCAAACATTTTGTTTGAAAAAAAAATCAAAGAGAAACAGAGACAGGAAAGGAAAGAAACAGATCAAGATTATTAAAAAAAGAACAGCTGACATACAGCACAACCTCTGAAAAACATCAGTCAGAGCTCTTAATTCTGATGGTTTCCACATACTAGAACATTGCTTCGAATTTGACATATAAGAATAGCGCAATGATCTCTTTTCTCACATAGCTTTTTATTATATTTTTGACTGAAATAAACTCACCAAAAATAACCCCAAAATTCTTTAGGCTTTTGTCAGCTGAATGACTCTTAACCATCCTTACATATGCCTACCGACAACACCAGGCATTATAGCACAGTAGTTTCCTGTAGGGACAACTTTCTTAACATGACTGATAAAATATAATCCATTAGAGGGAAATATTATTCTCATAATCCCATAGTGCTTCCATGGCATTTTAGTTCAGGCAGAGAATACTAGTGTGCCCTTGTAGGCTCACCTTAGTTTCAYAGCTTTGAAATCAGCAAACAAAAATTCCTTGCAAGAGGAGCTGTTTCCCACTTAGGTCTAGTCCAGAAGCTAGTACAACTTATAAATCAAAAAAGTACTCAAAAAAAAAATAGCAACTTCAGGCAATTGCCAATCTATAACAACAGCCAAAAAAAAATGACTGTTGGTTTTCATTACTGCCCCAGGTGATTGCTCCTGCCCCAAGCCAACGACCTGAAATTTCCCCAAAAGAAATACCAGCTATCCACACACACACACACAAAGAGAGATTTGGAAGAAGAGAGCATAACGACTGTCCTAGAAAAGTAAAATTTAACAGCCTCAAAGGTCTTTCCAAGCTCTGAAGCAGAAAGAAAACCTTAATAGAATGAAGTTGTTTTCTGACTCTATATAGTATGTCAGTATCGTAAAATACTATAGGAGAGAGGTTGAAAAAGTATCACCCTGCAAGCACATGCCTACCTGCCTGTGTCTGCAACTGTTATGCACAGAACAGGTTCTCTCGGGGACTGCTGTCTTACCATGCCAGAAGTTGGCAAACAGTGGTAAAGGAATTTTTTGATATTACTGGAAGGAAAAAAGCCCTCCTCACCTGTTCTGTCAAAAAAAACAGCATTCTATTATTGAGCTAGATCTGTTTTTCAAGAATATATTTTTTTTTAATTGAAAGGTTTATTGCTGTAGCTTTGAAGGGTAACTTGCATGCAATGATCCATGTATAATGTATACAGCAGAGACACCAAAATTCATTGTGCATTTTTCTGCCRTTTCTTTAGTATAAGGTGTATGTTTATTTCAGTATCTAATCACTGAATAAAATTTAGGTTTGAAGGAGGGGTCTGGAGATCATCTAGTTCAACTTCCTGCTCAAACAAGGCTTATTTCAGAGCTGKATTAAGCTGCTCAAAGCATCATCCAATTGAATTTTGTATCTCTGAAGACAGGGATCCTACAGTCCCCCTTACTGACCTGTTCCAGTACTTTATTTCTCCCTCTGTTAAGAACTTTCTCTGTTCATCTAATCAACATCCCCTTTGCTGCAGTTTGTCTCCATCACACCTGGTCCTTTCATTCTGCACCTCTGAGAAGCTTCTGGCCCTGGCTTCTCTATAACCCACTCGTTAGCTGCCTCAGTGCTGCAATTAAGTTCTCCCTTAGCCTTCCTTTTTCCAGGTGGAAGAAACCCTGTGCTATCCTCAGACATCCTGTACATCACGTGCTGTAAAGTACTTCACATTTACTGTGTGTCCAACACTGCACCTAAAGAAGGTTAAATATAGTCTGCCACGAGAAGTATCTCAGAGGATAGTTCAGTGTACCTATGCTAAATAACTGCCATGCAGCTATTACACATACCCCAAATTATCTTATTTATCTGTCTCTGCAGCCTTGCCTCCTAATTTGGGCATCTAAAGGATCTGACAGCCAGAGATCCATGCCCACATTCCCAATTCCCAAAAAATAATTATTCCAATATTTCTAAAATTCATAGGCTATAGGAGTACAAAAACTGAAATAGAAAAGTAATTATGTTTATCCATTAAGGCAATTACAAGCAATATAGACACGCATTCCACAAACATATATGCATATATGTTTAGTTTACACTGTACTCAGATATACCATGCAGCACACAAGCCAGAATAAAACATGATGATTTGCATAACAAAGGTGTAAATTACTTTCACCATGAACCTGCAGCAGCTTTACTTGAACTGTGCCTTCTCACCTATTACCATCAAGACTCTTCTAAAACATGCAACTTCTGAAAAGCTACAAACATTCATTTAGTGTAAGAAAACAAAACAAAAAAMCCCACAAAATCAGATCATTCAGCTCTGACCCTGTAGCACACACAACACCACTGGGCTGAAACACTTGCTGTGCAGTACTGAACCTTGTAGGAGTTCAAGAGTTCAAGAGCTAGTATCTCCTAGCCTCACCCAATGGGCTCATCTCTTTTATGTGGAGAAGCATATCTGTCTCTGATTATCTGTCCACTGACTTCACTTGCAGTATTTTTTCACTATTTTTCCTTAGAGGAATCTTGAAACAAAAATCCCATTAATGAAACTGGGATGTGCTTATAAAGTATACCCGACAATGTCTGGCAGGGCATTGCCTAAATAACAAATCCAGTTTTCTGGATCAATACTAAATACAGCAGTGGGACAAAAACTCTTAACAGTGTGAGTCAATGACTTCAAATTCAAGACGAGAACCTTCAACACATTTCATGCAAGCTTCCGATTCTACTTGTGTTCTAACTTCAATTCAAATTTTTTATAAATCAAATACATATTCTAGATTTACTCAAGAGGATTATTACATTTGAACACATTAGTTAAAAATCTGGAGGAACATCACTTTTCATAATGAACTAAAAAATACTCTTTTATAATCACCAAGATTATGAAAGGAAAATAAAATGTCAGACTTAGTGTTTAATTACAGTTATCACACTTTGACATCCAAGATAAAATCAATAGTCCTTCATTCTTTATATGCCAGGTGTTTGTTTCAGATGTCACCCTTTGGTAATTAGTGGTAATCACAACAAAACCTGAACCACATTAATATCTCATTGAACTTTAGTGTCAAATTTTATATTTAACAATGTTAATGTAACATATTGTTGGAACTTCAATCTTTTTTTTTCTTTTTTCCTGACTAGATCAGGTCCAAATGTCCATAAACGAATTAGTGCCTGGTTAATAAGGCACGTTTAGAACTGGCCGTTGGCGGAATTAGCTGAACTCATATTTCTTACAACTTGAGAAAGTGCTCTGTTAAGCTACCAGATAGAAAAGACAGGCAGTCCTCCACAGGTGTTTTGTGCAGAGGCTAATATCATCTATGAGCTTAGGCTCAGTAGGAAAARTGGCGAACAAGTGAGTCCTGGTCTCTCTTCCCTCTCAGGGAGTACTATTAAATTCTGGCATCTCTAGCCATTAGGTAACAGCTTAGCAGACACTTGAGTCTAAAATTTCAACTTCGGTGCCTCCATTACTGTTTTAGAGCTCTATCATTGCCATGAGAATATTGTGAGCTTCAACTCTGCATTTAAATGGAAATTGTCTGGAAATTTTTGTCATCTTAAACAGACAAAAAACCCTCCTGTGTGCAATAGAAAATATTTTCTGTCACACTCCACAACYTCTACTTCCTTATTTCAACCATGTGATGCAGAATTCATCTCAGCTGACTTCAGATATTTATGACATCTACATCTAAACTGGTTATSTAGCCACCTATTTTTATTTTTATAAACATAYATATATTTATATAACCTGTATCATGGAATCATAGAATTGATAAGGTTGGAAGGGACCTCTGGAGATCATCCAGTCCAACTCTCGAGCGAGTGGCCTATATGGGGTTCAAACCCAKGATCTTGGCATTATTAGCACCAYGYTCTAACCAACTGAGCTAAACCTAACCCCCCAAAACTGATACCAACATGCCCTGGATTCCCACACCGGGAGTCGAACCCGGGCCGCCTGGGTGAAAACCAGGAATCCTGACCACTAGACCATATGGGAGCCCCTATACACATATATATATATATATCTTCATATAAATATATATATTCATTTTTATCTTTTTTAATTCAGTCACCTGTTTTTGAAGATTTACTTTAGAATGAGGTTTACACCCTAAAATACTTACATTTCATCAATTATAAAGGTAAAATGATCACATCAAGTTTAGATGTTTGCATTTTACTATAATGTAATCCATGATCTTTATATCAGTTTTGAAAAACCTAGTCACATCTTTGCCATCATTTCCCTCTATTTTACCATTACCAAAAAAAAGGAAAGCATAGGCCCTATTTTAAAATTAGGCCTTGCTTTTGGATGGTGTAAGTGTGACTCCAGCTACTTCAGTCTCTCCTAGTCCACACTTTGTCATGACCTGCCAGTACCTAACTCAAAACAACGAAAAAAAAACAAAAAATCACCCTTTATGTCTGCTGCGCTCTGTATATCAACTTCTTTTTGCATTAAATCACTGGCTCCTAAGTATAGCACTGAACAGGTTTACCGTCCTTTATCCTTGCCTGATGGTCCCACACTGTATCTATGTTGATATTTCCCTTTCAATTGCTGCTGTTTCAAAATGAAAACATCATTCAGTGATAACAACCAGCATTAAAACCACATGCAGAAGCAGGAGCAATAACTCGAGTGAGAGCAAAGCACACCACTTACCAGAATTGAGCAGGATGATGGACTTAAGGCACACAAATTCCTCCCCCTGAAGATTCATCATGCGGAACCGAGCAGCAGTAGCCAGCAGCATGTCAAAGATTTCCACCATGCCCTCTACACACTTCCCTTGATTCCTGTGTGAAAACCATCAAGGGGGAGACGTTCACAGCTTTAACCCCACAGCATGAGCTTTTCAATCCTGGATCATTCTCCTGAATTTGATTTCTCAAACACTGTCTCACTGTGTAGCACTTGATGTCCTAGTTTATGCTCATTTGGCATACATGTGATTACAAAAACATGATTCCCCGCATGCCACATCAAATGAATGAATAAATATTCTTTTTCCCAAAGCCATGCCAATTTCACAGACTCGTCATCAGGAGGCATTACTGTGGTGGAAGGTATGAGACTGACTATATCAAAATTCACCTGGAGGACAAAGATTTGCTTAAATATCATTTTGATTTTTTTTGTGCTTCACTTTAATTTGTCCTTTTTTTTAATTTCAAAGGTTCCAATTCTGTGAATTCATTTCTAACTAATGTTTTGTTCTTGTTTATACCTGCCCTTGCAACCTTTAATGTTCCCACCTGCTCCTCCTAATTTTCTTATATCAGCACTGTGCCTCCTTAAAGTCTAAAGTTTATTTATGAGCTGAAAGAAGGACTTTTGAGGCTAAAATTTTGTCTATATGAGGGGGTCTGATCTCCCCTCCACAAGCCTCACCTCTCTCCACAAGCCTCACCTCTTTTTTAATTATAACTTTAAACAAACTTAAAGTCCAAAGCTTCTGGGAAGCCTTCAAACATTCATTAATAATGGTAATTAATACTACCCTCTGCTCAAAATACTAGGTGTCTTCACTCGGCTAATGTTCATCTTGCACACCCAACCCACAGGCTGAGAATTAACATAAATTGTACATATTTTTCTTGAGAATCTTGCCTGCAACTTTGCTCATCACGAAACTTTAGATCATACATATTTCTACTATTTTTATCCATTTCTACTTTTATTAGGATTTCCTGGGTGAAATTTTGATTTCTCATAGTTTATGAGTGATGAGTAAATTTGCTGATTAAAAACATACCATTTTTAAAATATAGCTTTTATGACGAGAATTTTAAAGATCTTTACTATAGGAAACTGTAAAAGAAACTTCAAATTATCAGATGGCTATTTCATTTTAATCCGTATTTCAAACATCAGCTGAGCATTTCCTAATCTCTTTGTGACAAAAACAACAATTATTTGACTACTGGTGTAGATACACCTGCCTCAGTCCTCATACAGTCACACTGTGGATACTCTTTAGCTGATGTCCAAACTTCCACAGGACTCTCTAGCCAAGCATTCACCACCTTTCATAAGACAGGTTTGGTTTCTCCTTCTTGTTCCAGCTCTCTGTTGGCTACTAAGCAGCTGCTTGCTGAGTGTCCTAAGTGCCTAATTCTCCCCATAGACTTCATCAGCACTTAGCTCAGAATTAGGATTTCCTTGGCAGGGCAGGATGCAGCACTTGGCAATGCAAAATTAATGGCCCTTCATAGATCTTAAAAATCTCACTGAAGAAATGATGGTTCAAACTATAACAGCTTCTCACATATGCCCAACAACCCTCTGATGATTTCATATATTAGGATGACAAATGCTATGGCAACAAGTGCAGCATAAAAAGAACTTAGACAAAAGATTAGCAGGCTTAAGATTAACGTGCAGGCAGGCTCGATGCAATGTTCCACTTAAAGTCTGTTTTGCCTTTGGTACACTCATTTAAAACGCCTTGAAAGAGGAACTGAACTAAAGGACTGGCCTCAGCCTGCTACATTTGAACGTAACTTTACTGAAATTAATACTTCTGCCTCTTTTGTATCAAGGATGACTCTGAACTTGGAAATGCAGTTTTCAATTATTTGATGACTTATCAACTCTACACTTTAATGCTGGATGTGGAGAGCTCTTCACTGACAACCATCTTGCTGTCCTGATGAATCCTGTCTCAAGAGAATAAGGCTGAAAAACTGAACTRGTTGGTCTCTACTATATTTCTTTTCTGCTTGGACAGTGATAAGACAAACAAAGGCAATGCAATACTCAGTAGCACCACTGGCAAAACAGAAACARGCAAAAATCAGTCACTCAGAATAAGGCAGGAATATACAAAATTTACTACTGCCTCAGAATCTATTTTTTGTGTTAAAATTTAAATCCTATTGAAGCAAAAAAAAATGCATGAATTTTTATAGTGGGAAAAATTCCTCTGCTTCTAATACAATGAATATTTTGCCTATGACTATTGGGGAATTAACTTTATGTATAAAAAATTAAGCAGTTTCAGAGGACTAAAAGCTTTTAAGCTTTTTTGCCTTTAACTTAAATAATGCCCAAAATAGAAGCTTTGTTTAAGAATTTAGAATTTCAAAATTATGTAGARAAGAAAGGTTTTCCATRKRKCATATGGCAAATGGCCCATATTAAAAAAAAAWAATAATAATCCTTYRTGGCTAGTTAAGATATTCGCTTGCTYTCTAAAAACCTCAAATTAATGYTAGTCACTGTTCAAAACACTTTATAATATTACAGAATCTGGACAAATTGCCAAGACCACAATTTAAAAAAAAAAAAGTAATCTCTTTGTAAAATGAGGCCTTTTAAAATACCTTGTGGTCATGCATGAGATGGAAAAGATATGTTAATAACAAATAAGAATTATTGCCAGGCACTCTATAAAAATAATTTAATGGATTGTAGTTTACAAGATCAATATTCTAATGTCTTATCAAGTGGTATAACCTACAGACAAAACTTGATTTTCAGTCCTATATGCCTTAGAAAAACAGATCTTATTTACCTTGTCTAAATTTCCATGTGTGCATATTTCACACCAATTCAATTAACATGATCAGCAAGAAATAAAAAAAGATGTAAAATTAAGAGACTGTAAATATCTTCTAACCTCATTTGCTTCGGTATCTATTGTGTGCAAAATACACAACATCTGTTGTCTGTGGCACCAGAGAACTCCATAAAAAAAAAGAATAGACAAAGCACTTACGGCAAAGTGAGATACCTGGCTTTAGGTGTTCAGGTGTGCAAGCAATAATTTAGGAAATTTTGTTTTATTATCAGACTTAGACTGCAGATCCTGCCTCACTGAAATCAATGGGGAACTGGAGGAGTTTAGCATCTTTGAAATGCAGGCTTCTTATCAATATTTTTATTATCTTGGCTACAACACTGGTTTTCTTTGTTACYCAACAGAAACTATTTGAAATAGGTGCTCCAGAGGAGAAAACAACCCTGTTCAGAAAACTCTTTTCTACTTGTTTGTCTCATTTCAGTGACTCTTTTCAGTGAGGATGATTTTTACAGCAAATTACAGGCATACTATATATATAGTGGTGCTATCTCCAGTTCTCCTAAACTACCTTCCTACTTTTTAACATAAAAAGACAATATTATCACAGAATCACATTATCATGTGTTTATAGMTGTATGTCCAATTGACAAAGCCTAGATAACATCACTGAAGCACAGATTAACCAATAGATTGTCTTTACCCCACCAACATGCTGTTGTCTATGTGTACTTTCAGCTTACTGAAAATAAAAGAGTAAAGGCATGTTTACTGCAAGGTGACAAATTACATTCTTAGAAGAATTCTTAAAATTGGCTATTGAGAAATGTTTAGGGAAATTAAGGCAAGTGAATTAGGCTGTTAAGTTTAATTATTAAACTGCATTAAGCTAATGCATATGAGTACCATGTGCTTTATAGTAAGTCTATAGAATCCCAAATCATTCAGGCAGAAAGGGAGCTCAGGAAGTCTCAGTCCTACCYCCTGCTCAAAGCAGGGTTAGCTGTGAGCTCAAATCAGGTCACTCCGGATTTTATTGTCGGGTCTTGAAAACCTCCAAGACTGTACAACCTCTCTAGGCTAACTTTTATAATGCTTAATTACTTTCAYAGTGAATATAGTGAATTATTTTCTCTCTTATATCCAGTAAAAAAAAAACTCCTCTTTATCACCCCTCTATCTCYCGCCATGCATCTTAATAAAGASCCTTAACAACATCCTAGTGGCTATTAGRAGGTTAGATATCCCTGGAGCTTTCTCTTCTCCAGGCTGAGCAGGCCCAGCTCCCTCAGCCTCTCCTCACAGGGCACATGCTCCAGCGTCCAACCATCTTGGTGGCTCTCGACTAGACATGCTCAAGTTTATAAACATCCTTCCTATAATGAGAGGCCCAACACCAGATGTAGTATTCCAGATATGATATGATTCCAGATATGGTTTAATAAGTCTAAAGTAAAAGGAAAATAATCACTTCCCTTGATCTACTGGTTAGATTACCATTGATACAGTCCAGGATACTGTTGGCTTTCATTGCTGCCAGGGTGCACTGCTGGTCCATTCTCAGCTTTCTCTCCAGCAGGACCCAGGTCCTATTCAGTAGAGCTGCTTCCTAGCCAGTTAGTCCCAGCTTGAACTGTAGCAATAGGCTAAGTCCATCATTTTTGTTGCTGAATTTCATGAGGTACCTGTCAGCCCATTCTTCCACCCTGTCTCTCTGAATGGCAGACCTGCCCTTGAGCATATTGACTGCACCTCTCAGTTTGGTGTCATTTGCAAACCTGCTGATAGTATGCTCCATCTCCTCCTCCAGCTCACTGACAAAGGGAATAAACCAAGTCTCATGGACCCTCCGGAGGAACTTCACTTGTAACTAGCATCCACATAGAGTGCAAGCCATTAACCACAAAGCTAGCCATTTTATCACAGACGGAAACGGGGTTGGTGAGGCATGATTTACCCTTTGTAGATCTATGGTAATTCCATCTCTGCTTCTTCTTTCTGTGCCCAGAAATGGCTTCCAAAAGGATTTGCTCTATGATTTTCCAAGGGACCAAAGTGATGCTCACTGACTAGCTCCAGATTATTTTTCTTTCCCTTTTTTGGAGCTGGGTGCAAAATTTTACTTTCTGTAATCATTGGGGACCTTCCCTAGTCTCCACAACCTCTCAGAGATGATAGAGAGCAGCCTTGCAATGACATCATCCAGCACTCTTGGATGTAGCCCACCCCACAGACTTGTATGTGTTCAGATTTCTCAGGAGATCCATAATTCAGTCCTCTTTTACTACCTCACTCCTCTCCTCCTTGAATTCTGCATCCAGGTACTAATAGTCTAAGTGTTACTTATGTCTTGGCAAGCCCTACATATTGGGAATGTCTTTTGCAACAATATAAGATCAAGTGAAAGACAAATGGGAAGGAGGGGATAGACCAAATTGCCATCTACAACTCTTTGAAAAGATGATGGAAGCAAACTCTTCTCAGTAGTGGCAGGTGTTAAAACAAAAGACAATGGCCACAAGCTGCTGCATGGAAAGTTCAGGCTGGATAGCAGGAAAAACTTAATCACTAGGATAGTAGTGCAGCCCTGAAACAGGTACTGAGAGGATACACAGCTGGCCTAAGCTAGTGCTGGCAATGGTCCTGCTTCAACTGGGAGATTGAACTAAATGACTTGCAACCAACATTGCTGTGATTCTAAGTGAATTTCTGGAGAAGTTCCTGAGAGAAGTTAGTTTCAGAGGGTTTGGTTAGAAGCAAGAATTTATTGCTAGTGTTGAGCTTTTTAATGAAGGATTCAAACATGCAGCCAGTACCTGACTACAGAATAAGAACAAACTTTAAATCATACATTTTGAATGAGATTTCCTCCACTAATGCAGTGGTAAAAACCCTATTCTATTACAGCTCTTTGGCTTCAGTTTAAAATCTGGAACAGAATATAAAATGGAAAAGAAAAAATAAAATACAAGAGTTAATCTGACTTTCTCATAATCTGAAACCTTTTTATAAGTTTAAACTTGTTTTGTATTTTGTACAAAGCTTAAGAAAAAGTGCAGTCCTGTCCTATTCATAATAATCTGTACATTATCAATACATAGCTCCTCAACATTTCATCCTCCTTATATTCCATTCACATATTTCTATTTGGTTAGGATTTGTTTATATTTCAAAGTCATGGCATAGGAAAGAAAATTGTTTATCTGTCCAGAGACAGGAACACAAATACAGAGGGAGGAAACCTAAAGTAACAGCATGCACATTTGTCAGAAAGGTACCTTTTTTTGTTTTTAGTTGACTAAAATCTTTTTCAGTTGATTTAGTACTCTGTTACAGTAATTATTTCATGTTGTTCAAATACAATATTTTTGGCTACTTATGCAAAAATGCCATTATGCCATTAGTGTCAACATATGAATCACAGTCTGAGAATCACTAACAGCTGGGCAATTGGAGTAGTAAGAAACTGGAATTAGCATAGTTCAATGTGGAATCAATCTTTTTTTTGCCTTAAAGCAAGAGAAAGAGTTGCTTGAATCAGACATTTGCAATTAGATCTATAGATCTAATTAGATCTATAAGAAATGAAACTAAAGCATCAGTACCAAACACAATTTTGAGTGAAGAAAAGCAGCAGGACCAGATAAACACTCCAAGAGCAAGTCTACTTGAACATCAATGCTCATGGTTTCTATGACAAAAAAGCAACAATTAGGACTGAATCTGAGGTTCACATAGGCAATTCCCGTGTCTTCCAGCACTGACAAAGTCACCATCTGAACCTTTTATGATGTCTATTTTCTTTGTTCCTTGGATCAGCTCTGAAACAAAAGCTGCTGGCTTATCCATAGCCCAAAGGGGAGACGTTAAAATAAACTCAAACAAGAAAAAGAAATTCAGGAAGGCTTGGAATAGATAGAGGAAAAATTCAGCACAACCATGATATCCTGTGCTATTTCTGAAGCATAGAAGATCTCTGAAAACCTTTTAAGAATTTGTATGTCCTATCCATTCAAGCATTATTGTAGGCTTTACACATAAATTGTGCCTGTCTTCAGGCCAAGAGACAATGTTTATATATGTTAACGCATTCTATTAATAGACATTGCTAAACACTTTCTACCCCTATGTAAAGTAAAGCACCCAAATATCTTAAGGAAGTTTGCTGTTGGGAAAGCTCCATCACTAGAGGTTTTGAGACCAAATCAGACAAAAACCTTTCAGGACGTCTTAAGTATTGTCAAATCTGCTTTGGAGCATAGAGTGGACTCTAACTCTTTGAGGATTCATCCTTTTCTACAGTACTATGATTTATCAGTAATTAAAATACAACAAAAATGTGGAAAAGGTTTGGGGGGGATGAGCAGGAAAAAATAAAATCTAAAATAAGAACTCCTCTAACTTCCTGAAAAAAGAACAAACTCCAAAGAACTTTGTCCCAAGGTAGGACAAAGAGAAGCAGAGATTATAAGAAGTAAAATAAACCCCAGTATCAAATATAAGGCCTACTGATGACTAAAGAGAGAGAAATGCTTAGCTTACTTGTTGTTCTGTGCAGGTACTCATGAAGGTAAACAGCATTTGGCTTTTAAAAGAGTTGTTTTGATCACAATAATCAGACTTGTACAGTCACATGAACTTGCAGCTGATCAGGTCTCCAGCTTCTGAGAGAGAGAGAAATGAAAAATACAGGGCTTCCTCTGACTTGTTTCTGCATGATCTCTTTTTAGGATCAATTTGTTCATGTGCTTTTATTACTAAAGTTGATAACAAAGTAATTCATGGGTGATAACTTCTTTTACTCATCTCATTTTTCCCCAAACACTATCCTTCAGATGGCAGATCCTGAAGAACACTGTAGACTATAAGAAAGCACTTTATGATAAGAATAAAGTTCCCTTTAAAATTAATTTAAATTAAATTTAAATGTAATTCAATATAAATATCCATTGGTGTTTTTACATCCTCCTTTTCCTGTAGCATACTAAGAGAGCCTTTCTGTTTCCTTTTTGGTATAAGCTTATCATCAGAAAAAAGGTATGGATTGACTGCTGGCTAACATCTATTTTAAGCATTTTAAAGTAAGTTTGAAATTTAAAAGTCATTATGGCTGAATAGAAGATAATCATAGAATCACAAAATCAGTAAGGTTGGAAGGGACCTCTGGAGATCATCTAGTCCAACCTCCCTGCYCAAGCAGGGTCACCTAGAGCATGGTAGACAGGGTTGCATCCAGSYSGGCCTTGAAGATCTCCAGAGAAGGAGACTACACAACCTCTCTGGGCAACCTGTTCCAGAGCTCTGTCACTCTCATAGTGAAGAAATTCCCCCTCACGGTCAGGCCGAACTTCTTGTGCTTCAATTTCTGCCCATTGCCTCTTGTCCTGTCACATGAGACAACTGAAAAGAGTTTGTCCCCATCCCCTTGACACCCTCCCTTCAGATACTTATACACATTGATAAGATCCCCTCTGAGTCTTCTCTTCCTCAGGCTGAAGAGGCCCAGCTCTCGCAGCCGTTCCTCATAGGGCAGATGCTCCAGCCCTCTGATCGTCTTTGTAGCCCTACGCTGGACTCTCTCCAGTAGCTCCATGTCTCTCTCGTCTTGGGGAGCCCAGAACTGGACACAGGACTCGAGATGAGGCCTCACCAGGGCTGAGTAGAGGAGCAGGATCACCTCCCTCGACCCCAGGAGACCATTGGCTTTCTTGGCCACAAGGGCACACTGCTGATTCATGGTCAACTTGTCATCCACCAGCACTCCCAGGTCCTTCTCTGCAGAGCTGCTCTCCAGAAGGTCAGCCCCCAGGTTGTACTGATGCCTAAGGTTATTTTTCCCTAGGAGCAGGACACAGCACTTGCCCTTGTTGAACCTCATGAGGTTCCTCTCTGCCCAACTCTCCAGCCTGTCCAGGTCTCTCTGAATGGCAGCACAGCCCTCTGGTGTATCAGCCACTCCTTCCAGCTTGGTATCATCAGCAAACCTGCTGAGGAGGCACTCTGTCCCTTCATCCAGGTCACTGATGAAAAAGTTGAAYAGGATGGGACCCAGTACTGAGCCCTGGGGGACGCCACTAGCCACAGGCCTCCAACTAGACTCCATGCCACTGATGACGACCCTCTGAGCTCTGCCTTTCAGCCAGTTCTCAATCTACCTCACTGTCCACTCATCTAACCCACACTTCCTGAGCTTATCTAGGAGGATGTTATGGGAGACAGTTTCAAAAGCCTTGCTGAAGTCAAGGTACACAACGTCCACTGCTCTCCCCTCCTCTACCCAGCCAGTCATTCAATCATAGAAGGCTATCAGGTTGGTTAAGCAGGATTTCCCCTTGGAGAATCCATGCTGGCTACTCCTGATCACCTTCTTCTCCTCCATATGCCTGGAGATGACATCCAGAATGAGCTGTTCCATCACCTTTCTAGGGATGGAGGTGAGGCTGACAGGGCTATAGTTKCCKGGGTCCTCCTTCTTGCCCTTCTTGAAGACTGGAGTTACATTGGCTTTCTTCCAGTCCTCRGGCACCTCTCCAGTTCTCCAGGACCTTTCAAAGATGATGGAGAGTTGCCTGGCAACAACATCTGCCAGCTCCCTCAGTACCCGTGGGTGCATCCCATCTGGGCCCATGGATCTGTGGCTGTCTAGCCTGCCCAGAAGGTCTCTAATCCTTTCCTCCTCAACCAAAGGAAAGTCTTCCCTTCTCCAGACTTTCTCCCTCACATCCAGGCTACAGGATTCATGAGGGCTGCCCTTAGCAGTGAAGATGGAAGCAAAGAAGGCATTTAGTAATTCTGCCTTCTCTGTATCCCTTGTCACCAGGGCCCCCATCCCATTCAGTAGTGGGCCCACATTTTCCCTAGTCCTCCTCTTGCTGTTAATATATTTGAAGAAGCCCTTGMTATTGTCCTTAACATCCCTTTCAAGACTTAATTCCAGCTGAGCCTTAGCGTTCCTCGCTGCATCTCTACATGTTCTGGCTGCATTCCTATAATTCTCCCTAGTAGCCTGTCCCCTCTTCCACATTCTGTATATTTTCTTCTTCTGTTTGAATTTGGCCAAGAGTTCCTTGCTCACCCATGCAGGTCTCCTGCCCCTTTTGCTGCACTTCTTAGTCACAGGGACGCACCGCTCCTGAGCTTGGAGGAAGTGATATTTGAATATTAGCCAGCTATATACAATATCTATAATATTTGCAATAGATATTTTAGAGATGCACATTTATAGATAAAAACAAGTAACAAAAGTCTAATTTAAAGTGTTCTTCATCTATGAGTAGTCACAGAATCACAGAATGGCTGAGGTTGGAAGGGCCCTTGTGGAGATCAAACCAAATACCTGGTCAGAGCAGGGTCAGCTAGAGCAGGTTGCTCAGGGTCGTCTTTAGCAAGGCTTTGAATATCTCCAAGGATGGAGACTCCACAATCTCTCTGGCCAACCTGTACCTGTCTTTAACCATCCTCACAGTAAAAAAAGTATTTTCTTATGGTTAAGTGGATTTTCCTGTATTTCAATTTGTGCCCTTTGCCTCTTTTACTCTCATTATGAGAACAGTCTTGGTCTGTCATCCTGATAGCCTCTTATCAGGTATTTAAATACACTGGTAAGATTCTCCCTGAGGCTTCTCTTCTCCAGCCTGAATCAACCCAGCTCTCTTAGCCTCTTCTCAAATGAGACATGCTCCAAAACATTAATCATCTTTGTGGCCTTCACTGGACTATCTCCAGTAAATCCATGTCTTTTTTACACTGGGAAGCCCAGAACTGAAGATAGCACTCCCAATGCGGCTTCAGCAGTGCTGACGAGAGGGGAAGGATCACCTTCCTTAACCTGCTGGTCACGCTCTTCCTAATGCAACACAGGATACCATTGATATTTGCTGCAAGAGCCTTAGCTCTTAGTCAACCGGTTTCCATCATGACCCCCAAGTTCTTTGCAAAGCTGTTCTTCAGTTGGTTAGTGCCCAGCCTGTACTGGTGCATAGTATTATTTCTCCCCATGTGCAGGCACTTGTATTTCCTCTTGTTGAACTTCATGATATTCCTGTCATCCCATTTGTCCTTCCAGGTAAGGTCTCTCTGAATGGCAGCACGACCATCTGGTATACCAGCCACATGTTCCAGTTTTACATTATCTGAAAATTTGCTGAATGTGCACTCTGTCCCATCTTCATTAATGATGATTAATGTTATACAGGTATCAAGGTGAGACAGACAGGTCTGTAGTTCCCAGGTCCTCCTTCTTGCCCTTCTTGAAGATAGAAGCGGCATGTGTTTTCTTCTAGTACTAAGGAACCTCTCCCAGTCAACACAAGATTTCAAAGATTATCAAGAGTGGTCTCACAATGACATCAGCCAGCTCCCTCAGTACTCACAGGTACGTCCTATGGTCATGGACTCGTGTATGTCCATTTTGTTTAAATGTTCCTGATCCTCCTCCATCAACAGTAAGTCTYCACTAACCAGACTTCTATTCTGGTATGTGAAGCTTGGGATTCCTGAAGGCAACTCTTACCAGTAAAGACAAAGGTGAAATAATCATTCAGCCTTTCCTTTGTTCTTTGTCACCATGTCTCCTCCCCAGTTCCACAACAGATCCACATTTCCCCTAGTCTTCTTTTTGCTGCTGATGCACCTGTACAAACCCTTCATGCTGCCCTCATTGTTTCCAACTCCTGCATACTTCCTTTCTATGTATGAGTTTAATCAGGGGCTCCTTGTTCATCCATGCAGGTCTCCTGTCAACTCTGCCTGTTGTTGAGCTGGAAGTGATTCTTCAATACTAACCAGCTCTCCCTCTTCTCTCCAGAGCCATATCCCATAGGCTTTTCCAAGTAGGTCCTTAAGGAGGCCAAAGTATGTTCTCCTGAATTTCAGGGTCGTGACCTGCTATCTGCCTTGCTCCTCTTAGGAACTCTACCATCAGAAATTCCTCCCGTATTCCACCATCTTATGGTCAGCCACGCAAGGGCTGTTGCCAGCCTTCACATCCCCACACAGTTCTTCCTTGTTTATAACTTTCAGGTTCAGCAGCATGTGTCCCCTCATCAGCTCACTGATTACCAGCATTAGGAAACTATCATTGATGCACTCCATAGACCTCCTAGATTGTTTGTGTCCTGCTGTGCTGCCCTTCAAGCAGATAACACAGTGGTTCAAGTCTCCCTAAAATAAGACTTGCTCCAGTTGTCTGAAGAAGACCTCATGTACTTCTTCCTGGTCAGGCAATCTGCAGCAGACATCCACCACAACATCAATCATGGTCTGCCAGCTAATCTCAAGTCATCATCTCTCAACAGGCTCATCACCTGTCCCCAGGCAGAGCTCCATGCATTCCCTAATAATTAATCTCAAAACTAACAATAAAGGGAAAGGTGAAAGAGAAATGCCATTATTTCAAGAGATTCATTAGTCCTCTACAGCTTGATGCATTCAATTCTATCATGTGAATAACCTGATTGTCTGAGTTGGACTTTCAGTGAAGGACACATTGCAATAAAAGATGAGATGAAAATAAAATGCATTTTTTTTTTCAAATTTATTTTGAATTGCAACTTTGGATTTACTTAGTACATACGGATTTGTTCCCTAGGCAATACAGGGCAGCAGGTCACTAAAAAAGTGTTCGGAATCAAACATCTGTAACCTTTTTCCTTCTATTTTTCTGATAAGTCAWTGGTAATTAATGCACCCATAATAACCCAATGCCAATAAATAAACAAACAAATAAATAAGTAAATATTCATTTGCTCAAGAGACAGACTGACTAACAGTATGATGTCCTGAGGTATTTGGAATATTTTGCAAGGTGACAGCCTAGCAAAACATTCTGTGATTTCATTCTGCGATTTCATTCTGCTACTGTTCTTTTGTATCTAATCTTTTGTCTGTCAAAACGTCTGAAAGTGCACAGAAAACTTCGGAAGACACTGTTTTCAGAAGTGGTGGGAAACTTGCAGACAATATCCATAAAAACCATAAATTATTCAGCCGCACAGTCATTGTGAATGTCGTAAATCTTTATGCTATTAACACTAGCTGTGGTAAAAAAGAGAACCACAGCCACCTGCCATTGCTCAGTAAAGGGAGAACTCTTCAGTTTCTTCTGGATGAGAAAAAGAGATGAAAAAGCTACATCGAGAACTGGAAAGGGAAATGAACAGCAGTTTCCAAATACAAATGTGAATATTAGACACCTAGATTTTTCCATAAAAAGAAGAAAATAACCTGAAATAACTACATTTAACTGTTTTTTGAAGTTCTTAGACTGATTGTTTGCTGCTAGATAGTTTTTCAATAACAGTAAGAAAATAACAATAGAACATAACAGGAGAACAACCATACTGACTCGTACCAATGGTTTATCTAGCCCTGGGTGAAACATACAGACCTTTGCTTAATACTGGGTCTCCTGTATTAAGAAACATCATTTGTTTGTTTTAAAATTGCATCTGCTAATTTCATGTGATTACCTCTATTTCCAGTTTGGAAGAGATAAATAGTGGATTATTATGGATCTCAATGTGCTCATGACTTTAGGGAATTCCTATCAGTTCTGTTTCATTCTCCTTCCACCATTTAGCTTCACAAGTAGAACAGTCACTCTAAAGAGTTATTTTTTGTACGGAAGCTCATCTTTGTCTTTGATCACTTGTTTTACCGTTCTGGGTACCTATCCTAGTTTTATAAGATTCCTGTTAAAAGTGGGAAAAATCAGAAAGGCACAGTCTTCAAAGTACCAATGCAACATTGATTTACACAGCAGTAAAATGATGTTACGTATTACTTCTTTTTCCTATCATAATGATTCCTGGGAAGGGAGGTATAGTCTATTTACTTTTAAACTCTTCGTGAGCAATGAATTGTTGATTCCACAGAACTCATTACTTTAACAGTGAGATCTTGTTCGGGGTGGAACAGTCAGCTAAGGATCCAGTTTATAAAGGTTAGGACTATTCTCTTCGTATGTGTACCAGCTGCTTTTGTCAACACAAAATTTCTCCTTTTTTTTTTTGTCAATAATTCGCATTCAATATTGTAAAGGTCTTTTTGCAGTTCTCACCTGTATTAATTTGATAACTTAAAGTCATCAGCAAACTTTATTCAGTTTACACATCTTTTTCCAGATCATGTATACTAGTCGAATAGTATAGATCACTATATGAACTCCAGATATGAAATATCTGAGAAAACTGACCATTTACTCCTCTCTTTTCCTTTAAGAATTTACTTAATCTGATGACCTTCGCTCTTATCTCATGGAATCTTAGTTTCTTTAAGAATCTTTCGTTATCATTCTTGTTTAATACTTTTGGAAATCAAATGAGATCTCCCTCATCCATTTGCTTTTTAATTTCCTCAGAGAACTCATATATATTTTTGACACACGACTTCCCTTTACAAAACACATGGTGACACTGTCATACTTACCCATGCCTCCACTCATTCTCTTCATTACACTATCTGTTCTATCAGTTCTCCTAGACTGGACATCAGGCTTATCTGTCTGAAGTTTCACCAACCTTTTTGAAAAAGCAGCACTGCATTTTCCATTATGCTGACACTGAGGGTGTTTTGGGTGAGAAGTCATCTACCTCAGCTAGCAATTCAGCTATTTCAATTATGAGTTTCTTTACAATACTGGTATGAATACCAKCTAGTTGGTAAGATACTTTTGAGTGACACTCCAAACCTTTAAGTAACCACAGATCACAGTGATATTTCAGTTTTAGAAAAATGATGACATACRTCTCTTTCGTATTCCTGGAGAAACATTACATTTTACTCAAAATTATAAACCGCCTACTGTCAGTCCTGAAAAATTTCAGTCCTGGTCTAATGACATCTTTAAGGTCTAGTTTCTTGGGAGCTCTCCAGACAGGAAACATCTGGTTCATCCCATTGGAAATCTACGCCTGTACTTCTGGATTTGCCTCATACAAGTTACTAACTTTCAAAAACAGAATATAAAAGTATTGCATTTATAGGATTTTTTTTTTTTTTACTGTATCAGGTACTGCACATTAATTGCAAGCTCTTTGAGCTTTTGTCTTTGCTGATTAGGCCTATTTTTCCTAATCTATAATTATTGTCAGTTGAGCTTTTTTAACGGCATCAATTGTACATTGTAAAATAAACTTGTTATATGTGATGGATAGACTGCTAAAGGTCCTGATCCTGAACCAAGACTCAGGTACTACATTAACCAAATAAAAAATGTGCATTTCCCACAGAACATCCTATCTAATTACATGGTAGAATAGAAAGGGAAAATGAGATGATATTCATCTACACAACAAGCAGTAGTTTCAACATACTGGCAGCTTAATTGTTCCCCCCCCCCCCTTTTTTTTAATAAGTAAAGCGAAGTTTTAAGAAGGAATTTGAAGTGAGTCATGAAGGGCTGTTTTGCAGCTATTTTCAAGGAGTCTTCCAGGTGTGAATAGTTGCATGGGAAAATCACACAGGTATTTACTYGAAAATTTAACAAGAAGACTAACAGAATGGGAAGAGACAGTCTCTAAAAGATCTTCAAAGAGAAGACAAGCTGAAGTTTAATATGACACAACAGGAAGCATAAACTGGGAGAACAAAAAAATCAGAGATGCTCAAAAAATGGCAGAGTACGGATATTATTTTAAATGCTTTTCAGATAGATATGAACAAAGCAACATTGTATTTTTCTAGCCCAGAGAGAAAGACGTTGTCATAATGAAATGACCTGAGCTTTACACACAGATTGATACCAAAGACTATATCTTTGAGACTTTAGACAGAAAGAATCTGTCAGATATAAGATAAGCCTGAATGTGAAAAATGAAAGAGATGTATAAATTAGAGATGATGTYGGG
Source organism: Rhea americana (assembly GCF_003343005.1). Classification (NCBI taxonomy): domain Eukaryota; kingdom Metazoa; phylum Chordata; class Aves; order Rheiformes; family Rheidae; genus Rhea; species Rhea americana. Next base: position 352,710 of record NW_028186396.1, on the reverse strand, counting down.
CAGGGAATGTTCTGACAGAGGTAGAGGTGTGGGCAGAGTGTGGCAAAGAGCTCCCTATTCATGACATTGAACTTGAGCTGAACTCCAGAAAAACACAGGTTAGARACAGGCTAAGATTTTAGTGTCTGCATTTAGTGAGTCTGGATTAGAGGCAGCAGTTAAATTTATATTTGCAAATGCTGTTAACCCCATACATCACAGAAYAGGAAAAAAGCAATAGAGATTCAGGACAGAATGCTGTGGGTCCTCATAGGGAGATGAAAATAGTGAAAAGGAGTACCCTATACTGAATACGCTGAAAATTAAGGGCAGAAGCACAGATGAAAGAAAATTGTATTRCTGTGTTTATCTTTTCCATTATTTTAACCTTTAAATGGGATGATTTCATTATTTAAGTTGACAGCAGTCATTCATTAAACAACTTGCATTCTTCTTGCAATATTTGTCCAGGTATTTGATTCAGTAGAACGACTCCATTGACTTAAACACACTTTGAATCATGCTCTGTTCTGTCTTTTCAAATTTGACAAAGAATATGCTTTTGCCCTATAGCATTAAAAAAGGCAAGCTGCCTAAACCAAGGCAGCACACTGCTAACATGTAGTGTTAGCACTAATTAATTAGTATATCAACAGTTAATTAGCATTCAGTTCTCCCCAATGTCCAGTGCTTTTAGTATATCAGTTTCAGCAGATATCACCACCAAGCAGAGTGAAACAAGTACATGATGCCTTAGAAATACAAAATATGTTATTTATTTGAAAATGAGAACATATATCTGCATTTTTAGAAACAGTCTTATCTGAAAGTCAGAAAACAAAAAGCTTGTTATAAAGTTAGTTGATTTTTCATCTCTAAAATAATGTGTAGTTCCAGTTGCACACAAYCGTTTTCTTTAATCCAGCAGAGAATTGGCTGAAACTGCATGAATCATCTACTCTTACTCCATTTTATTCAGCATATGGGAATTTTTATTGTTGAGGAAGAAKCTTCCCCAGTTCCTCCTCTTAGCTAAGAGGARGATAAACAGTACTCTGGCTCTACTCYTCAGTTTTCAAATTTTTCTTATAATCTGCATTGTGAAACGTGGAATGGTTGGGTCTTTGGAAGCTAGATTACAATTTATAGTGCACTTTTCAATAATATACTAGYTTTGCTTTCCTGCAGTAGTAAATTATACTTCTCAAGTGAGCTAAAAAAATATTTTTAAATAGCTGTGTTTTCTTGACTTTTTGCTCGGTCTAATAAGGCCATACCTGTAGATATTTTCACTGCACAAAATGAGAATGTGTTTTATACATATCTTGTTCCATGTGACAGATCATGTGCTTCTATAGGTAGAACAGGGTTTTTATTACAGCAATAAATACATCTACTTTTTATTGCTACAAAATATTATTATTATATACATATTATGCTGTTAGGCATTATAATTTATATTTCATTAAAATACAAAGTGTAAACTTTATTTTTTTGCAAATAGACTAAAAAAATCAGAGGTTTAGCATGGTACATATACAGAAATGAAAGCTCAGWTTCCCACAGCTAACAGAGCAAAGCTACTCAAAACACATAGCAATAGAACATTGTTAGTAACCCATCAGACATTTGGTCATTCAGTTTTGGAGCTTAATGAAGCAGTGATAGTAAATTTAAAAGAAATTTAACAGCCYAACTATTTTATTACTTACTATAATGTTGATGTTATCAATAGAAGAAGAGAATCAGCTTTTCTGCTAATAAGAGTTTTGTCTCCTTAACCTAACAGCTGGCTGCAGCAGYTGAAGGCACTACCTTGGACTTTGTTCCCAACCTCTGCTATGCTCTTCTGTCCGTCTGGAAGCAGGGTTGAGAGAGCAGGGTGCACATCTAGATCTTGGCTGCTTCACCACATGTTCTAATGCCTTAGCTCAGCTCTTCCTTCATCCTCAGTTTACACCAAGGTGCCTAGCTCTGCATGAAAGTGACTGATGTCTACACACAATCTCCCTCCTGCCAACTCCGTTATGTGGGCGGTAACCTTCAATAGAGGAGCGCTACCGATAGCTAGGATAACTATATCTTTACCACTTGTCASTAGATTTGCCACGGTCTTTTGTCAAACCCTTAGTTCACTCACTATTCTCCTTTAACACTCTGTCTCAGAGCTGAAATTTTTCATGACTGGAAAAAAAGAGCAATTGTGTATACATTAAGATAGCTAGAACATATTTTCAAAGCCTATCAATCTTCCTGCTTTTATTCATGGAAAGACTGCCAGCAAAAATCCAAGATATTGTTGTATGACAGATGCATATTTTTCCATCTCTCATTTAGAAACACCTACAGCTTCTTGGCAAGGCTGGCTAGAAGAGTCTTAGGACAGCAAGCAAGCAATTTTCACACWTTAGACTATGGTGTTCAGGAAAAAAAACTTATGTCTTCTCTTCAAATGAGCAACTCTATAGCCTAGACTCCTTTAGGATTTTGTCCTGTAATTTTGTCTGGCTGCTTGGATCGACCAATTTTAACTTAGTCTACATGAGAGGATTTAGGTAAGCAGAAGTAATAATCTGAAATAAAGTGATTAGAATTCAGGAGTTTATCCTTCTAAGTTTCTCAACAAACTGTACATATTGTAAAAGGAGCTTTCTGCTGCCTTTGMAAGAAAGTACTTCTGGCAGCAAGTGACTTTCCAAAGTTTTCCATATCTACTAAATTACCAGAATCACATTCTAGAGCATGTCTAGGGTTTAAGAGAACCTYTTCTATTCACAACTAGGTCAATTCTGATTAACTTACGACATACTGTCAAACTACAATATTAGCGAGATAACCAGAAGCTAAAAATTATTCTGGTTGCAGCAGAAAGAAATTAACTTAAATAATTAAGAACAATATGCACACTGACCTGTCCAGTAATAGGTTAGGTGCAAATAAAAGCTTTCCCGGGTGTTCCATGGAGCGCCAGACTAAGCCAATCATCAGTATCTCTAACCAGGCACATTCCAGTAGATGGACCTGATCATGGAGTGTTAAATCCACGAATCCTGAAAGAATAAATAGGAGACAGAGTAAACATACTCTAGTTTTGCAAGTGGAACAAAATTATTCAGAGAATTGGATTTWAAAGTGCCTTTGAGCTGGATAACCAAAAATGAAAAGCAGTAAAACAGACATTTGTCCTCTTTGCATCGTCTAGGTGAGTTTTGTTTAATTTTAGGTGCTGTGTGGCTCCATTCTACAGAACAATCATCACTTTCCAGGGTCCTGGCTGTGCCCTGGCTGCATCCCGTCACCARAGCAAAGCAAGAAGCAGTGGAGCATCTCCCTCCCTGTGCCTGTGGCTCATGGCCTGGGAAGCCAGGCACACTGCAGAAAGGAGCAGCAACCTGCTCCAGTTCTGGTTTGCCCAGGACATGATGAGGGCAAAATGGGAAAACAACTCATATAAAATGCAATGACAGCTCTAATAATCAGCTAATCTCCGAAGAGTTTTCTAGTGGAATATAATGTTTCAGGCTCAGGAACATTCAGCCTATTGCAAGTGCCACGTCTGGGTTAAAGAGAGCCTAATAYAACATTTAAAATAAATCAGCAAGCAAATGCTGATCACAAAATAGTTGGAACTCATTGATGAATCATTTGCTTGTATTTATATTGGATTATAGCATCTGAAGGAAGAAGCTGCCCTCTTTCATTGAATGTTTAAAAACACTGGAAAGGATGGATYGAAAATGAGGACATGGCTTATAGCAATACTTCAATATAAGAATAATGATGAAGGCAGACAAGAAAGCGTAATGACAGTGGGTCTTTCCTTGGTTTGTTTCACAGAATAAATGATATCACTGTCTCACAGAGAATCTCATTTTCACGAAAACTCCTTTCAGTCCAAAGATTGAAAGTCCAAAGTCTGAAAGTCTTTGGGATTACACAACACAGTTTGTTAGACCTTAGCATGAGGTATTCTTTAGTTGCATGAACTTGTTAGGAGGACTAAAACATGCAGACGTTCCCTCAAAACAAATATTATTATCCCTTAATAACTGTTACATAGCAATGGCATGTCTGTCTGAAACATATTATTGATCTTTGCCACAGATTAATATTTTTTGTGCAATATTCTCACCAGAGGCAGTTTCAAATAACAAACCTGACATACTCTGGAGTACTATCAGGGGGCAGGGCAGGAGTAAGGCATGTGTTTGTAAAGATAATGGTTGTGGTATAAAATACATTTTTGACATAACAAAAAGAGAAAGAAAAAAAGAGTTCACAGAAAAATTAGAAAATATTTCTATGATATCTGCTCTATAAAACACCAATAATATTTTATGAAAATATTTTAGAGCTAATCAGTCCATTCATAAAGAATCATTCAAAAATGGAATAAGTTTGACATATCTGAAATAAAGCCACTAGGAGTGGATTTAGAAAGCTGCATTACCTGCTCTTCTTCTAAACATGGTAGCTATCGTAAAAAAATAGTTTTCTTTTTTCCCCTGTATTTTTCCTTTACTATCAAATGAAAAGATGACTTTCAGAATTCACACAGATGGAATGGCATTTGTCTGAGTCACCAAACAGCCTGAAACAATATTGCTGAAACTTAAACCAGCAACGTTATTAACTACAAAGCACTAATTACAGCATTCAAGAATGAAACTAGCAAAAATGAACTGCTATCCACACACACAGAGAACAAACAATAAATGCTAAGTTCCCAATTAACTGTTGTCATATTTGCTTATGGCAACATGTCACATGATGGAGTTTTAATCTATGATTGACAAGCACCACAGCAGTTCCCTGTGTGGTACCACACAGTCCCTGTGTGGCATTTGACGTTTGCATTCAGGGCATTAAAAGTCAGTTATATTGCCATCATTTCACATGATTGCACGCTGTTCTACCGTGGAATGATTTCTTTGCTGCAGAAAAACTGAGTTTGCTGCAATTGTGCTAATTCACTTTACTGTAAAACTCTGCTCATTCTACGATACTCTGGGTGCCAAAATGTTTGGCAATGCTGTGAAGTCAGAGCCATTTCTCAAGTCTAAATTCAACATAAATGCACRAACAAAGAAAGCCACAGGTTTCTTTTCAAACTCAGTGCACATTAAATGACTTCTTACTTTTCAATAGTCTTTTCCCCTCAGAGTTTTGCAAAACATAAAACAAAACATACAGAAATAACATCATCATGCATTGAAAAGTTGCTACCTTTCCTGGAGAGGACAGTAATTGTGTGCTATAGCAGAAACCAAGTAGGAATTAACAAATCTCATAGGGCTCAAAAAAGGTTTGAACTTCTTTCTTCAGTATGCCAAACAAGACCCCTTTCTTTGTTTAATTCAATGTAACGGTGTGTCAATATTTTAAAGGATTAAATGATTTTGCAGCCTGACATGTACTTTGGGTTATATAACAGAACAGTTAACACAAGCATTGATTAATACAGGTTTAAAAGGCTGTAATACAATAATGAACATCAACTATAATTCATACAAAACCTTATGAAATAAACTCAAWGGCTTTTTAGATGATATTGGAAGTTTAGCTGATGGTGTTTTGATGAAACAGGCTTCTATGAGACATTTGATTTGATAATTCATGGTATTTTATAATAAAACTAGAATACAAAAAAAATSAACATGCAACAGATTAAGTGAATTAGAATATTTTAAATGACAGATTACAGTATGTAATGGTAAGAGGGTAATGATAATCCTCATTGAACTGACTTGTTTTTAGAGGAACTCCATACATACCCCATACCTTCCTCCTACATAATTTTTTTAATTGATGTAGTAGAAGAAAATAAATCATAATTCACATGCCATGTAGGAAATACTGCAAAAAGTAGGTTAATAATGGAAACAATCTAGATCACTGGCTAGCTTCATGATAATAAAGACATACATTTAAAATGATGAACATTAGCCATATATACAGGATGTAATAACAGTAGCTCTGAAAAGGCCTTAGATATGATGGAGAAAAAGCTTTCAGTGGGAAGCTGCATCTAGAAAGATAATGTGCTTCTTTATGAAAATCTAGRGAAACTTCAAGAGAGTAAGAAAGTTAAATTAATTTTGTGTTACCTGAATCTGGTAACCACCGTTCAAGAAGGAGGATGATAAATGGAAGAGAATGATGGAGAAACATCAAAATGACTACAGCAYTGAAAACCAAGGTCGCTAGGGAAGAATATCCAGGATTTATTTACTCTTTTTGAAGCCAAATGGGCTGAAGGGGTTACATTATTGTAATTAGTAAATATCTAAACAAGAGAAAGAAAATGTCATTACAATGATTATGGCGTAACTTAGAAGAGCCCATGCTGGAAGTTAAACCTGCACCAAGTTGGACTATAAATGAAGGGCAATTGTTAACCACAAAGATAGCTATTATCCAAGCAGCATACTACATAGTTCCATGAGTCTGCTGTGATTAGAAATGTTAATCAAGATTTAATTATTATTTTTAGACATATTCTTGTCCAAGCATGTTAATTCAGAATAATGTTACAGGAGGTTACATTAAATAATGAATAAATCATTAGTCGCTTCATCACTCAGCGCATGCTGCATTTTAATGCAGCTAAAATTATGTTTWGATATGCACTACATCAGTGGGTTTTTTTTAATGGTGGCAAGTTTTGAAAAAGTATTTTTGGACTCTAAATTTTCAGTAATTGTACTCCAAAGGAAAAGAAAGCACCCCATTTCACTGTTGATAAATTAGTTGCAGCTTATGGATGTAACCTATACCTGACTCTGAGTAAGAGAGTGGCCTTTCAAGACTTATCAAAATCCTTGTGTCGCCAAAAATCGCAAGACCTAGACTGCCCTTATGCCATCATGCATCATAAACCTGACAAGAGCATTTGTGGTTTAAACGGCATGGCTAGACCATCCGAGGCTAAATCATCATCACAGAGATTAATTAATGGTATTTTTGAGTGACTGTTAAAACAGAACACAGTGATTGTTCCAAAAGCTCTTTTATAAATCTGAAAACTGAAGAAAATGTGAACTTCTGAAAAGCCAGAACCTGCATATAACACAGCTAAGGGTAGGTGGCAATTAGATTTATGTTCTTAGTATAGAACACAAAACAGTAATGTTTAAAATAAACTGATTAACCCTTCTAGCATAAAACATCAGTATGCACTGCATCTGTGACAATATGATACAGCTCTCTCTCTACCAGACAGTAAGACACTCTGAAGCAGCAGCAGATTCATGGAGRAAAAGCTATAAGAATCCCTACTCCAGCAAGCAAGACTTATTCTATAGAGGTGAAACAAATCTTGGAAATCCAAAATTGTATGATCCTACCATCCTGCAAGAAGAAAGGCAATAACCATGCCCAATGGGAATGAGCAAACCCCTTGGTGATCTGAGAGTCTGGACTATTGTCCAAAGGGAAGGGTCACCATGAAAGAATACAAGGCTTGCCGGAAGGAGTTTTAGGCAGAACACATATCCTTGACAACAATACAGAAAAGGTTTATGCAGTAAGTTGTTTGGTTATAGTATGGAAGGATACAACGCTCAGTTGATTTCCATGTATTACTACTCTTACATATATTGTGAACCATGCAATATTCTGAGACAACTGCCAACTATGTAGATATAGATATATAGMCACAGATACACGCTTTATTTTACCAACCAAATATTTTGAAACTAGTAAGTTTGTAACCTAACAACCTTTGACCTAATGACTAGCTTTTTATTTTATCAAATACAATTTTTTAATAATTAACATTCTCTGAGACTCAACATCCAAGTGTCATTGCAGATTTAATCCCATAAACAAAAAATAATTCCACCACTGTCACTAGCATCTGGGGATCATTTAATTACCATCATTTCATGGCTTCTACTAAAACTCTTAAGATGCAGGTATAAAGTGACTATTCCTCAGACTGTTTTTCTTCCACCAGCAAATGATAAAGCAATCTTATTTTTTTCATCTGATTCAATCATAATCCTGTCTATATGTCTATATCATACGTGTTAATTACCATGATGGTACCCAAAGTATCAATTTTGGCCCATTTTTGCAAAGCAACAAGCAACGTTCTGCCAGAAAGGATGACTCTCGTTCTCCAGTTGCTTTGAAAGAAAATGAAACAAAAGTAGTAAAAAGTTTAAAAAGCAATACCAAAAGCCCATCCAGCATGTCATGTGCTTATGGCAAAACAGTTTTCTCAGGCTCCAGTGAATTGTAGCTCAGGGACTTCTGGAGCCAGAAATGGTCTTTCTGTACTTAATCTTCCTTAACCTTTTTCCTCCAAGTTTGTCTAGCTGCTTTTTGAATCCCGGTAGACTTTTCATCCACTTCAGATTTTTCATGTATTCTGGCAGTAATATCCTCTGGCAAAAGTTTCACACCTTAAGTTAATACTGCGAAAATAATCACCTCCTGTTGTTTGTTCTGCAAAATTTCTTACAGTCTTTTGATGTCCCTATCCATTTTATTGGAAGACACCATCATTCCCTAAGCCGTCATTTTCCTTATGTTTTCATTGATTTCTATCACATCTCTGTCAATATTTTCTTTTCCAGAAAGAACAGTTTTAGTATATATTTTCAGCCATTCTTCAGATGAAAATTGTCCCTTTCACCCTTGAACATCCATATTGTCCTTCTCTGAGCATTTTCCAGAGCTGATGAGACAGACTGCAGTATTTCAGCTTGTCTGTATCTTCATCACCTGAGTTGGCTTCTTATTAGCAGCAATTTTTATAACCAGAATTCACTCCTTTTTTTTCAGTTAACTTGTTGAACAGAGTAAGCACACCTATCAGACTCCAAACACTTTTTTTAATCATCTGTCTGCTTATCTAAAATCTCTAACCTGATACATTATCTTCTGTAACAAAAAATACAAAMAGAAATGTCATGAGAAATTAGAACATTTTGCATCACGTATCTTAAAATTCCATACATTAATAACTATCTTGTTCTATCTTTTTGCAAAGTTTTGAAAAGTAGCAGCAATCACTGGAAAAGGCTGTTATTTACAATCCARTACAGTATCTCAGCTATGCAACAGTCATACACTAGGCCACATTTGGAACAAAACTCTAATTAGGTTGGCAAAGACAGTGGGAAAGTAGTGGTTAGTGCTGCTACATAATAGCTAGCAATCATTCAATAAAACAACCAAATTAATAGGTTTATACAGACACAAAATGTCTAAATAGATAAAACAGGAAAACAGAGAAATAATTCCTACAGCAAATTCCACTCTCAAGAAACATCCAGCAAGAGGGGAAACAGCATCTGTTTCTCCTAACCTAACCCACCATGAAAGGATCAATAGCTCAGTCGCCACTGTGAGAAGCCAGTTTGACCAAGACATGAAACCTGTGGTGGCTGCCGCAGGGAGCTGGGACGATGCACAGCTGGGGTGTCAGCATCCACATCTCCATTCCAAGCAGAGAGGGGTGATACATACACAATGACTTCTGTATCTTGGGCATAAGGCAAAGTTTCTATCCAAATTTGCATGGGCCTTTTGGACTGATCAAGGCCTAAGGCTGAGCTAGGAAACCTCTCAGTCTGGCTAAGTGGCTAAAGCTTACACCTTGCCTATACACTTGTCTGTACCCAACAGTAGCAGCAAGGAAAACCAGAGTCCACGGACAGGTCAGTCAGGGAATCACCAACACTATACTTCATATTCCAGGAGTGTCGCTCTTCCCCAGGGCTATTTCTTACATTTCTTATTCCTACTTTTTTCCACAGATCTGAACACCAAAATAATTGGAAATACTTAATCCCTCCCTTCTCAGCGCATTTGAAGAATGAAATGTACACACTGGCCTAATTCTTGACACAAACCCAATGTTTCAAATCAAGCTCTATTTTGAGGACTGAAGATCAATAGTTTCTAAAATAACACAGAGCAAGTGGCACAAATGTAGGAGACTCTAAACATTTTGTCTACTCTTTCTTTCAGAGTTCTCTCTCTTTTCACTGCTTGTGTAATTATAATATAGCAGAATGCAAATCCAAACTTATAAACTCTCTCCTCTAAGCCTAGTCTGTCAGAAATGAAGTGAGATGAGATCAGAGAGAAGAGCATCAGCTCTTAAATACAGTTAATTATTTAAAAACAATAAAAAATATTTCACGTTTACCATTATAAGCTCTACTGGTTCTAAGTCTCTCTCTGAAAAATAACAGTTACCACCTACAGCAATAAACATAATCACAGTTATGGATGTTGCAGGGGGTCACATTTGTTGCTTTTATTTCAAATCCTATTTTAGGAGCTGGTCAATTACGTTTCCACCTAAAAGCTGCACTGTGACAATTCCAAAATGTGTTTGCCAGATKAATGAGAACTACTTCAACCATTTTTCATTTGCAGAAATGTGTAAAGTATTACCAGTTTGATCAATACGTCTTACTTTCACAAGAAGCACATACTTTCTTTAGGCCTACCCAGTTCATATCTTTTCTGGATTAAGAGAAGAAAAAGCACCTGAAGACACTCCTGGTTCAAATAGCTAATGCCTCTTTCAGGGAAGGAATCGCTCCTTCCTTCTTCTGATGCACTGCACTCTACACTATGATGCACAAACATATCTGAGTACATCACRTCATAAACACTGTCCTATGCCCAATTTCCTACACCTAAGCAAGCCTGTAAAGAACTTATCCAAGTAGGAGTTAACTTATTCAACACCTATATTTTGCACCAAGCAAAAGCACTCAAGTGGTAATGACAGAAAATCGCCACTGGTCAGACACACATTATCTTCCCTGGATAAACCCTTGCAACATTTATATGATACTGCTGTCCTGCCTCAGAAAAACGTCAGAGGTCCCCAATGCAGCACTGAGATGGTTGGAGTTGTTCCTAGGGAGATGCGCCCGGCGCCGGCCCAGCGGGGGCGTGTGAACCCCCACGCCGGGTCCGGGCTCCCAGCTTGGGAGTGCTCTTGGGGATTCAGCGGGTAGTAAACTCTGGCCGAACAGTAACCCTGCGTGAATTAGTCTATAGGATTTGATTGCCTGGGAAAATCCGTCCTGAGCTGATGGATGGCCAAGCCATGTGTCCAAAGCTGAAGGTTTCTCCCCCTCTGTCTCTCCCTTGCACAGAAACAGTTTGGAGAGAGGATAGCTTGTACTGAAAYGTAGCTCCAGTCTATGGCTGAAATGCAGCACCGACATACCCTATGAAGCCAAGTGTTTTAATTTCCTGATTTTCATTGCATGTGTCAGTACGTCTGACTTGACTAAAACCCAGTTTTTATTTTGCAACTGTTTTGCTTGGTTAACAAAAGAATATTCCAGAAAGTGCATTACCCGTACCAGTTAACACAAATACATTGAGGCCTTTCATCAGGGAACATAATAAATGTAATCGGCACTCACATAGCACTTTACATTTTCAAAGGGCAGTAAAGCCATTAAGTATTATTAAATGCATTTTACAGATAGAGCACAGAGAGGTTAAGTGCCTTGTCCAAAAGGAGCCAGGATTAGGACAGAGATGTGGCGGGCTCTTAGCACACTCTCTAATTCTTTCAGCCACAAAATCTTTGGGATGCAGAAGACTCTCTGAAATCAAGTGCCAACTTTGTTTCTTGCAAATCAGAAAAAAAGGAGACAGTCAGAAGTAACTAAACTTGAGAAGAGAAGAGAAGAGAAGAGAAGAGAAGAGAAGAGAAGAGAAGAGAAGAGAAGAGAAGAGAAGAGAAGAGAAGAGAAGAGAAAAAAAAATCCCCCAAATTAGAGCTGGGGAGAAAGTGTTTAAAATGTGAGCAGAAAACCTGGATGCAGTTAAGTAAATAAACATTAATTCCTTCCTGGTTTTAACACACTGATTAATATATGAAGGCTGCCTCCTGATTTGCTAGTGAAGGTTTATTATACCGATTTTATAAAGCAAAAAGTAATGTATACATATATCTTCTCTGCAAGAAACAAGCATCTCAAAAGAGCAAAGCAAAATGACTTTCATTATTAAATGACAATTTCCTGCAGCACTACACCAGTCATTATTTAAAGCATGTTAATTATCCTTCATCCCTGGACTGAGTCAGAGACTCAGGATAGACTTTGACAAAAGTAAGATGCTCCTTTATGGTGCCTTAATCACCGAGAGCTATGCTTTTTCTCAGGGAGTTCAGGCTTGCCAATAAAATGTACAAGGCACTGCCTGCATACAGAGCATGAGATATACCTGAAGCTGTTCCCAATGACTTTAAATGTAGGAGCAGGCTATCAGCCCTAAGTTCAGGCTTTCTATTTCAAGTAAGTTCTCTGGATCTGTGACTACAGAGGTTAAGGAGGATGCTATGCACAATTTATTACCTGCAGCCTAAAATACACAGGGTAAAGTATTATATCTCATTTTGTTTTATTGTCTCAGCAACACCTAGTTCCATTACTCTAAATTTATACCAATATTCAGGCCAGTTGCAAGCAGGGTTGGGTTTATGTGAATTTATAATTTTTGAGAGGTCACTGTTAAGCAAACTGTTTTCCATCAATAGCAGATCCAGCTAAAATCATTAGTGGTGCCGATCATGCATTCTTGCCTGACTTTTATGAACACAAAAGACACGCTAAAAAAATACAAGTTGTCCTCTCCACGTCATTCTTCCCTCTCCTTTTCCCACCAGGGCTGCTATTCTCCTGGTCTATTCTGTTGCTTTAACTGTTCATCTAACTGCTTGAAATAACATGGCAAAAAGAGCATGAAAGGATAGCAATGGGCAGCCATGGAGTAGCAACCATTTAAAAGGTGCCACTGGTAGAATCCTTTGCGTAAACGGGCCGTGAGTTTTAAGCTGAAGTCTAGTAGGACGTGGATTTTTTTTTTGTATTCAGGCTGCCACCAAGAAAGAGTAAGGTTTTTAGCATTCGGGTGATCGTCTTACTAAAATACAGGTCTTGTGTTCCAATAATAATCTAAATCAATGCAAATAAGTGATGGTTTTGTGGCTGTTATGAGCAATCATTTGAGTAAAAGCTGTCTTTAAGCAATCACTCATCAGCTGTTTAAGAAAGCATATAGTCACTGGGGGGGGGAAAGGGGGAAGGATACTGAAGTAGGCCTTTAACAGCTGTTTGAGGTATATGCAGAGATATACCCACTCTGGTATATCCCTGTGAGATTTCAAATGGATGCTTCAAAATACAGTTTCCAGGGGAGAATTTTAAAATCAAAAATCAGCCTGCAACACCTAGCTGCTTTGGCCCTCTTTTATAGGCTGCGCCTACAGTGCATGCTTGCATTAATTTTATAACTGGTGTTGGCAAAGGTGCTTTGGGTTGGCTGGCACTTTAACAGTACGAATATGCATAGTAATGTGTGATTTCCCATGGTGTGGTGCAGGCTTGCTGAGAGCAGGCTTGGATAAGCATTGCACACGTGGTGTTTGCTACTGCTCCAGCAGATTGGCCCTTGCTGAATTAACTCAGGGTAGAGAGAGGCAATGCAGATGTCTTGCACACTCTAATGCCATCCAGGTGACAAGATAGGGGTGACAAGTGAATGAAACTCCAGATTAAAATGTGTCTGGAGACCTACCCTACCGCAGACAGCTCACCACTACTTCTCTGCATCTCAGTTTCCCCACTCACATTAGCAATGAAAATATCTCCTTCACTCAGTCTTGAGATCAGATTAGAAGAGACCTAAAGTTTATCATTACACATTTAAGAACATTTGGGTAAGAGAAACAATTTGGTTAATTTTCCTTTACAAGGTAACAGACTCAGAGATCAACTTCAGACAGTCTTTCAAACTACCATTATTCATATTATAGAAGCAATTAGATGCTGAAATTAATGATTGCTAACCCTATTCTTTGCCAGTTTCTAAATGTATCTAAACTCCTGGGTTTATATTTTTGATTATTTCTAGGAATTTTTAAACTCTACTACAATTAAAATTTTCATCATTTCAACTTCTATCTCCATCTATGCCTGAAAGCATGAGAAATGTCAGTTTTGAATTTAACACATTTTTGAATATAACAACTTTCACTTGTTAGAATTAGGAATTCCTCCTTACCCTCCCCCATAATTCATAAAACTCAGTGAATAAAACACTAAGTTTTCTGCTCCACAGTCTATTCCATCCCAAGATCTACTGTACTTACCACTGAAACAATTAACATTCACAGCATCTGGAACTAGCAGAAGAGTGGATTATTTTGCAACCCAAGGAAAAGAAGGAAAAACTGTCAAGCCTATAGTGAACTTGAAGATTAAAACTGCTTCAAGACTACAAATAGAAACTGCTCAGAACATAACGTGCTGTACCCAAGAAATGAAGCATAACCTCAGAGTTCATGGTCTGGTCATTCTTTATAGTCATTAGGAAATAAAACTAGCTAGACTAAGGCACCTGCATCCATTTTATTTCTTCTGATTGTTCACTTTTGGAGAAGTCCTATTTTTGTCTATTGCCCATCTATGTGAGCAACACAAACTATTTACATATACACACACTTCTTACTGATTGCATTAGCTTGTACCAATATCAAAACAGAAACATAAACATATATAAGTAGGGCTCAGATGTTTATTTCCCATTCGATTCTTTTCACCCCTACACAACTGATTTTGAACAGAACCCAATCTCTGAAAAATTATCCAAGAAATTGTAATGACACATCAAAGAGAAAAAAGACAGCAAAATTAATGGCAGCAATTTCCTTTAACCACTACAACAACAAGAGCATTTTAGCAGCTGTGTGGGAGTGTCACCATATGACAGAGCAGAGGAATACATTACAGGGAAAGCAAGACACTGGAATGTAGCTGACCATTTATATTCATTTTCTTGTCCAGGGAAACCTAATAAGTTAGCAAGCCGCATGTTCCCAGAAAACATTGTTCACTTAAGCCCCTTTTGTTGCACACTCTTCTTCAATGGATAACAAAATCACAGCAAATTTCAGCATCTGCCAGGCTTCAGACAATGTAAGGAAACTCATGTTGCACACACCAGCAACTCATGTTGCATGCATCAACCATATGCATTTAAACAAAACATAGATACTGTACTTGGAGAATCGCCTCCTTGCACTCAAACTCCTATAGCATCTCTGAGACATACATTGAAGCTAGAGCAGATTAGAAGTCCTCAGACAGAACATTTTACAAGGGGAAGCGACAGGCTGACAAATTAAAAATGTTCTAGAAAACCTCTTGACTTCCAGAAAACAAAACAAAACAAAAAAAAATCAAACAGGCTAGGTAGGTGCTATCAGGGAACACCTAGCACTCCAATCAGCTTTCTCATCAGCTTTCAGTACTCTGGCTGGCATCTATTCCTCCTCAAGATTGTGAAAGCTATCTAACCATCTACTAAATTTAGRCCCTTTTTGGCAAACTTCTCTTGTCCTGATTTTAAATAAGTGACATGGCCCTGGGCAACCTGCTCTAGTTGACCCTGCCCGAGCAGGGGGGTTTGGACCAGATGATCTCCAGAGGCACCTTCCATTCCCAACTATCCTGTGTGTGATTCTGTGTGTGACTAAAATATTCAAAATCTTAATTAAATTTATTCTTTTCTATTAAAGAAAATGTTTCATTTCACCTGAAACAGTTACTATCTTTCAAAAAAGCTTAAAAATGTGATTTTGTATTAAGCTGAAATAATTCTTTTTTATTGTTTGGAACTGCCAGGAAACAAAGAAATTAATTATTCACACAACTCTGATGGAGACATCTGGAAAAGCTTTGGAACAGTGTACAAGTTCATCCAAACTAACTGGACCTATAAACCTTATTTATCATCCTGTGTCAGGACTGGAAAGTTGCATGGAATTCCATTACATTAAAAAAAAATCATAGTAATATCTTCTAATAAGTAAAACAGTAGAAAATAAAGAAGAAAAAGAAAGAAAAAAATAGAAGAAAAATGTGTAACTTAAAATTCAAAAAGTTATTCCTGTAACTATAATGTAGTATTTTTTTCAAACTATAAAAAGTGGCAATTTTCATCTTCCCCATTTACATACMATATCTGATCTATTTTGTTTTCCTTCTGTCTTTCACCTGCCTATGGAACATGAATTTGACAGATATTTCTCAGATGAAAATAAAACTTTTCGCTTAGGTTGGGAGACAGAACCATTCCATACTGTTCAGACATAGACCAAGAGAACAGTTTATGAACAGCATCAAGACATGGTTTATTAATATAAATAAGGCTTTTTCAGGCTGAAAGCCTCTGTTCTCAGAAGGAGAACTGTGTTTAGTGCAAAAAGCTGAGGCAGTAAATATCATCTGACTGCTGCCAAATGATGTTGCCCACAGCTGGTGTTATCCCGAAGGTTCTTATGGCTAGAACTATTACACACGTCTACAGCTAATATATATTTATAAGCTCATACAAACACACTTAGACATAGCCTTACCTCTACAAAAGTCAATTACACTTAATCCACTTAGAAAATTGGGAGTAAAGAGGCACAGTGTCAGGCTGGCAGTTTGTTAAGAAGGGAGGGGTCATCTCATCAGAGTTATACTAAAATAGTCAGGGAAGAGCTAAGACAATTCTACCATCCCCTATCAAATTATTTCAGAGCAGTTACTGACAAGCTAACTGACTCTATCTGCCACCTAGTAAAAATCAGCATTTCAAAGCTATTCCGCAACATTACTTGTAAATAGAGTATCTCCTAGAAAAGCTGGTAAGAATTATTCACTGTCAGCTGAAGAAGAGCAGACCTGAATATATCAGATTGCAATGATGGACTTTTACCAAAATCTCTTAGAAGGCCTACTACTGATAAAGAACGTTAAAAAGGCTCATCTGGAGTTTAAAGAAGAGAGTGCTATGACTGATCTATCTGCTGAAATAAGATAGTAAGGGAAATGTATTTATATTGCCAGGTAGTGTCTCATTCAGATGTTAATGTTAGGATCTTTCTCAAACAACTGACTAGAAGTGGCCCCTTCAAAAAAATAAGAAATACTTAGAGTGCAAAAAGGTACAAAAACAGAGAAGAAACAGAGCTGAGAAATAGAACAGATGTCAAATAAATTATGTATTTTACTATACTACATTATTTCAGGCTTGGATATAATTCAGTTTTTCTTACAGATACCTAAATAGCAGCATCAAAGATCACTTCTCAAGATAGGTTTGCATAACACCTGGATAAAGCACCACATAAAATTTCTAGAAGTAAGAGAACCTGTGGCTAAGAAAGGCATACTGATGAGACATAAAATGGGAGCATAATAAGTACAATAAAAACATAACAGATTTAATTCATATTTATACCTGTAGCTAAGTTGACTATGAGCCAGCAAGGTGCCCTTGGGGCCAGGAAGGCCAATGGTMTCCTGGGGTGCATTAGGAAGAGTGTTGCCAGCAGGTCGAGGGAGGTGATCCTGCCCCTCTACTCAGCCCTGRGGAGGCCTCATCTCRAGTMCTGTGTCCAGTTCTGRGCTCCCCAGTACAAGAGAGACATGGAGCTACTGGAGAGAGTCCAGCRTAGGGCTACGAAGATGATCAGAGGGCTGGAGCACCTGCCCTCGAAGAACGGCTGCGAGAGCTKGGCCTGTTTAGCCTGGGGAAGAGAAGGCTGAGGGGGGATCTTATYRATGTGTATAAGTACCTGAAGGGAGGGTGTCAAGGGGAYGGGRACARACTCTCTTCAGTTGTCCTGTTCAAAAGGACTAGAGGAAACAGGCACTAACTGAACCACCGGAAGTTCCGCCTGACCGTGAGGGGGAATTTCTTCACTGTGAGMGTGACAGAGCWCTGGACCAGGTTGCCCAGAGAGGTTGTGGAGTCTCCTTCTCTGGAGATCTTCAAGGCCGGGCTGGATGCAACCCTGTCTACCATGCTCTAGGTGACCCTGCTTGAGCAGGGAGGTTGGACTATATGATCTCCAGAGGTCCCTTCCAACCTTACCCGTTCTGTGATTCTGTGTAACACTCGTCAGATCTGGTTTTGTTTGTTTCAGAATAAGGGAGTTTAGCATGCTTCACAGCACTCCTATGCAGCAAAGTACTGTAATAGCTGTTTAGGCATGGAAAAAGATTATAAGATATAAAATATTATAAGAGTTGCAGAAATTTAACGCAGGGAGACACTGGCAGAGCTAGGAGCAAAATGAAGGTTTCCCAATGGTAAGGCAACATTCTTCCCAAAAGGCCCTGTGCATAYAACCCTATATGCGTACTTGGAAAAACAAAAGTGCATTTGGTATTCATGTCAGAGTCAGTGAGTCTCCATATCTATATTCACATAAATACTAAGGGGAAAATATGAAGTCACAATAGGCTAAATAAGAGGAAAAAATACACTAGGTTTTCACTGACAGCTCTTCTCTGTCAGTTGAGAACCTGCTTATACATACAGCTTTTAATACGTGCAAGACATCATTAACCCACTAATACAAGTGGCTTATTCCACCACCATTAAATAACACATACCACAGCTTTCCTTTTCCACAGAATTTGCCTGATTCTGTTATGCAGAAGAAGAGTAGAAATCAGTCATTGATTCCAAGTTTGCCAGAAGTCTACATTGATTCAGTCACTATCTACCACCCATACAGCCCAGAGAACTTCCAGAATCTGGTGTCTTCCTAGAAGCAAAGACAGAAGAAGAACTTCTGAAAAATAACTGATAGGACTTTCTAAAGGGCGTAGAAAGCAAACTAGAGACTTCCTGTAGCCTCCAAACAGCACAGGCAAATGAGCAGCTGGTCTGTTTCCGGGTAGTACAGTCTCTTGCACCCCAGGAATGGAGGCAAAGCTAACAACTATGACTCTCTATGAACTACAACGCCTGCTGACATAAGAGTTTGAGATCTTCTCTAGACTTTCRAAACAGGGAGCAATGGAAAAATTACCCTGCTGCCCTCTCCCCTCAGCTCTCCCAGCCCCTCACAGTTCTGACATAATATTTCAGAACATACTACAGAACAAATACAAAGCAGATGTACAATGTACATTTCAGCAAGCAGTATAAAGACTGTAAATGGGACAGTAACTAGAAGACTCTTGCCTTTTATATAGGAGAGATTAGAAAAGTCCTCTCTGTTAAAGTAGAAATAAAGAAAAAATAAATTGGAGAAAGACCAAGTTAATGCTGTATTTTACTGTTAACAGTAAGATAAATGAGTATTTTTTTTCTCCAGCATCTTCATCTTAACCCCTGTCGGCTCATGCCTGTTCTAGTGTCAGCCTCTCACTTCAGCTGGCTCACCTTCTTGGTGGTGAGCTGGACTGGGGAACTCACCACAGTTACAGGTGACGCAAAAAGTGGTTTATTTCTGATCCAGATCAATTCCTCCATCCTGCTACCTGCACACCGTCCAAACACTTCTACCACAGTAACTCAGAGGGCAGCAGGAGAGCAGGAACCACTTCAGATGCACCATCACAGGCAGATACAGTTGTGAMTCTACAGCCAGAGCATCTCTCCACAGCAGTTGATGTATACTAGTAACTGCAACCCCATCTTCATCCTCTCTTTCTTGAGTTGTACATACACCTGCATTTCTTTGACYATGTAGTGAGGCATATTGCTGTTTTGTAGGGCTTTTTGTAGCTCAGCTCCCTTCATGAGCTCATCACAGCTGCATTAGCATAATGCCAGTGACATCAAGAGGTAGTAACAGCATTTGGGGATGAGGGAAGGACTGGACTGTCACAGCTGGGTTTAGACCTGTCAAAGCTGCCATGGAAGTGCTTCTCACAATTTGTGTTAGGAGTAAATATACATTTAAATCAGCAGAGATTAAATCTGTAGTATTCTAGGGCATAAAAGGCCAACTTAACATGGTATGGAACTATGGATTTTAATTTGCAGTAAGGGTTCTTCTTCCATCAGTGCCTGCAGATCTCCAAAGTATGTGCTATAAATCTATGTGAAACACATAAGAAACATTAGCTCTGTAGCAATCAAAGGGGATTTTTGAAATAGGTCAGGCATACTCAGTAATACTATATTCAATTATATTAGCATGACAATATTAGCATGTATATTTTGGCTATATTCTGGTCATTTTTTTCTAATGTAATGAACATACCCAATTYGACTGTTCAGTGTTTTGGTAAACACTTGGCTCACTTCTTGTCAGCTGCCTATACAGCCATTTCTCAGTGGGCAGCCATGTTTTCTGAAGGATAGCAGCTGTTGTAGAAAGCACTTCAATATTAAGCTATTGATAAGATTTAATAYTCTCTTGAAAATTTATAACCAACCTGGTATGCCACACTCACTATCTTTGTGAATCAAATAAAATRAGGTTTCTTGAATTTTATTTTCGTAAAATACCTCCAATGCTCCAAAATATAATTTAACAGGGGACATACTACATTTTGCCTATAGTCTAGGCAAGACTTTGAACTGCAGCTTTCCCCTCATTTATATTCTAACCTTATTCCTAGGCAGGACAGTAAGTCCAATTCAAGATTTTAACTCATCCCCCCTGCTTCTACGACTTCTTCATTCAAGGGGCTCAAGAGTCTTTAGACYTAGATCTATGCTCATGCATAATTCACTTACATCCCCCTGCTGATGACTGTGGTGGTGAGCTACATTTCTTAGAATCAACCAAACCATCTGTAAGGAGGACAGGAGTCAATGTTTTTTTAGCTGAGAATGAGCTCCTAGAGGAACAAGGCAATCACAGACTTCTCATTCCCAATTCTAGTCTGGGATATGCTTCAACTTGCTTTCGCTAGCATAAATTCACAGAAGTCCATAACTAAAACACAGACAAAACAACATGCTCATTACACACAGTCCATTTCCTGGAGAGATAATCAGAGAAAATAACTGAACTGTGTAACAGATGTGTCATATAATGCACTATGGTAGTGATGTATCGGGAATGATAGGGTAAGAGCCTATCTAGAAGAAGTCTACAATAAATCTTTCCTCGTTATTTTTATGTATCTTAAAAACCCCTATATGTCTAACATGAGATTTTAGTGAATGACTCACTTGAACAGAAAATTAAAGCAGATAATATTGAAATAACCTCTAAGACTGGAATTGCAGCCTGTTGTGCTCAGAGATGTAGCACTGGAAAGAAACTAAAAGGATTAGGCTGAAGTTATTAAACCTCAAGTAAAAAGACCAATTTGTGTGAATTATGTGAACAAAGAACAATGGGTATGTGCGCATGCACACAGATATCGCATCAGTGCTTTTCAACAATTGCGTATTCTTTTTGTAAATTATTTTAAGAAATAAATAAATCAGGAAGGATCATTACTTACTGTTTATTTAGAGTGGAAATTAACGAGCGTTTCTTGGAAAGCTCTAGGGTTCAACATAGCTGAAGACTCTAAGACAGATATGTTAGGCTGAGTGTAAATTACTTATCAGTTAAAGGAAAACATAAGGAAATATTTGTATAAAAGGATAAACTGTAATATTTTATTTCTAAAAGAAATAAAGTATTTCATTTCCTCACATTTTTGTCTAAAATATTAAAATTATTACTGCAGATTCTCATTTTTGCTTGTTTGCCAAGACCAATCAAATTTCATCTTCAAATGTTTATTATCAAATGAACATGTATATTATTGAATGAACAATGAACTCTAATACATAAGTTTTTATTATTAGAATAATGTTAGCTGCTCTTTATCTGTTGTGATATTTCTCATCTGTAACTGTACGACAAAAAGTTAAACAAGATTACTTATAGGACATTAGTACGTCAATTTTGTTTGCTCAAGATATTTGTTATTCAAGACAACTTGTCTTGAAGCTCCAACATTCAAAAATTCAAAATGGGAATTCAAATATTTTTTATCCTGGAAATTTCAGAGCAGAGTTGGTCTTGTAACAGCACTTTGGGTCTTGATTCTAAAATGACACTGTACATAGGGAACTTTGCTTATGTTGAGTAGTTCCATAATCTTACCAAATGTATCTGGATATCTGCATATTTGTAGAAACAGAGACTTACACATTAATTTTGATTCAGGCGTAAATTTAAATTTCAGCACATACTCAATTTAGGGATATTTAGATGAAGAGAGGCTCTTGAGGTTCATTGCTCTAAAGAAGGTCATTTTTAAAAAAAAAAAAAACTTGAGTAAAACATAATTACTGAGTTAATAAATGGATGACTTTGGATGTCTATATTAACTGTTTTTAAACCATTCACTTCCACAAAGAAGTGAACTAAGACTTATAGCAGTCAATATTCATTGGGCCAATTTCTTATTTTTTTGCCTTAAAGTATAGAACTCTGGGAAAAAATGTTGTAGCACTTAAAAAGAAATATTGACATTCTTACTGAATAAATGTCATGCAAAAATTTTGTTAGGTATATTTCTTTCTTTCCAAACTTCAGAAACACACTTCATGTGAGAAAAAAAGTAAACTTTTACTGTATGTTTCACACTCACCTCCATCTTAAGAGAAACTCATTTAATTAGAAGGGCCACAACCACCTCTCTGCAAATGAATTAACTCTGTGAGTGAGATGAGATTTTGTATTTCTATAATACTTTCTATTCTACTTCGCTTTTACACTATTAGAAAGAATTACAGACATTTACTATGCTTTTAAACAAAACATCACCTCACATGTAAGTAGAGCTCCTAGTTACAGCAAGGCTAGCCATAGAACCTTCTCAGAAAGGGAAGCAAGCAGACTGGGGAAGTTGCATAATGGCACCAATACATGACTTATTCTTCAGTGCTTCAGTGACTCATTATTTTTTTAAACAAAAGAAAAATTGGAAATTTGCAGAACTAGCTTTGGGAGTTCATAAAAAAATCTAGTAAAAATTAACAAAAAATGTGAAATGCATAGTTGCAAGGTATGTATAGGAAAACCTTCAAGGAAATGCCTCTAATCTTATTCAAAGATTCCCTTTCTTTCTGATTAGGGGCATGACATATTAAATCTTATTTATATTCCTAGAACTTAAAACGGCAAGCAAGGTGGATGTCAGGAGAGAAAAAAAAAAGGTCTTGAAGGCACATGTTTCAAGTCCATTCAAGGCAATCATTCAGTTCAARGTCCTTGTGTAATGGTCAGGCTGGGGAAATGGTTACTACCTAGCCRAAGAAGAATGTTGATTTAACTGCAGTCCTGGAGCGACGGCTTCCTCAGCTATTCACTGTTTCTATCTCTGCAATGTGAACTTTAGAGTCATCTACACAGCAAGTAGAGGACACTGATGGCATCAGCTTACAGGACACTGAACATACCTCAGATGAAGGAAGCAAATAGTAACTCCTTTTATTTGCAAGCATACAAATACTTCTCTAGAACATGGGTTTTTATTGATCCCAATGTTCTGTAATTGTTACCTGCCTGACAAGTCCATCCTCCTCTTTACGCTTCTGTGGTGTCTGGCCTACAACAACTGCCCTACCCCAGCTCAGCCACTGCTTGCACACAGTGTCTCACCACCTCAATCTCAAAAGCCTCTCGCAGGCCCCGAGGACAGGCTGCAGTTCACCAGTGCCCGGTTCCAGGTCTGGCTGTGGCCTACAGACTGCACATGCAGCACTCCACTTAATAAGCCTGAAGGCTAACGTCAGCAAGTTTTCAAAATAATTTCAGAAATTCAATCCATGTAAAACATTTTGAGAATAGAAAATGTGATAGAGAAAAGAGATAACTTGATCGTGTTAAAAGGCAACTATTTAACCTGGAAGCCTTAACTCAGATACAGAAACCTTGATGACAAAAAGACAAGCTAGGACAGCGGTTATCAAACTTCTCTTCTCCTTACTTTGTTTCCTCTGTTTGAGAATTTATGCAAGTTGAAATGCCCCACTTTGAATTCATTCTTAAACACCTCACTCCTGATAGAAGAGTGGGGCAGGAGGCTCTGAGCCGACAGCCAGGAAGAGCATGGTACAGGGAGAGCAGGCAACAGCACACGTCTCTTGCTGGGGTGGGGGAACAGGCAACAAACAGATCGCTCAGCATCAAAGAGTCCCCGAATAAGTCACCATCTTCTGGCAGAAGCCTTAGAAATGAGTAAGAGAGCTAAGGGTGAGCTGCTGAAATTACTATTGGCTCAGCAGACTGATTCCCACCATCTTTTTCTTCTGATCCTATTATTTGTGCAGTCTAATTTTTCTCCCATGGTGCTGGTCAGCTTGCTAATCCTAGCCTTGATACGAGCATATCCCATCCCGCCTTCCCAGCGGCTCCCTACAGTTTCAGTACCAATGCATTAGGATTTATTCCATAACTTTCCAATATCATTACTGTTAATCAAAGGCTATTTTTTTTTATTTTACTTACAATAAATCACTTCACGTTTTTCCTCACATTATTGTTTTAGTTTCTTATTATATCAAATATTCAAAGCACTGATTATTTATATCTCTGATCCCACATATCCCTACAGCCAAAGTCTATGTTCCTTTCTGAACACTTCCRCTGATTTTTTCTTGGTTTTGGCTTTCTCCCTTCTGACACAAGCCTCCAATGCATATAATTCTCTCAAAATTCTTGCTGTTCTTTAGAATCAGCTTCTTTCCTTTCCTATTTCACCTGCAAAACTTTGTGCCACACTGTCTGGTCCATTTTTCTACTTGAAATTTCTCTACAGGAGGAAATACACCTCATTGCACCTCAAAAGAGCTAAAAGGCAATTCTAGAAATACTAACAACACAATCTACTTGCAAGAGCAAGTTTGTCTCATACAGCACCCAGAAGCTGGAGGAGAAAGACAGTTTTTTGTTCGTGTGTTTTTTAAACAAAATATAGACATAAACAACAAACATGCTTCCAAAATGAAAAAAACAGTGATGGAAAGCCTTTAATTGATATTCAGTAATTTAAACTGTACCCTGCTGCCTCTCATAATCATGCTATTTATTACATGTTACCTGTTTTGGTTTGGTGATTAAATTCAAATATGATAATATGGTAAGTGATCGCTTTATTTCACTATAAAGATTGATTCTCATCTCATACATTCATGGTAATGAACTGAAATTTCACAGAAATGAAACTAGTAAAAAGCAGTTTTAATGTAGTATCTAGGTGCTTGTTATCACTTCTCAATTACCTGCATATCTATTTGCTTCCTTTATTTTTCTCTATGAAGTCGGGGTGGAGTTAGGGTAAGATTATGTCAGACTAAGTAACTGAAAGGCAGAGATTTTTATAAAATTGTTAAAAGTCTCCTCAGCAGACCCCACTAGCCAAAGGAGGAGAGACAATACAGCAGATATTTTGGTGATTTTAATAAAAACTATTACAGCAATTGCAGGGCATTTTTTTTTTTATGCTAAGCATAAATTATTGCCAGAAGAATCACTATACTTAGAAGCTCTGTAAACCGTTCTGCACCTAAACACATATAGGGTTATTAACACACTATCTAGAACTGCCTTCCTGCCACAAAAAGCTCACATTTTCGCTGCAAAGGTTTGTTGTCAGCAAAGCGCAGGGTAAAACTGTGGCTATTGTTGGCCTCTTTACACACTGTTCCTAATTTAACAAACAGAACAGTTTAGAAGGTCAAATAAGAAAACAATATCTTAAGAAAATAACAACTTCTGTAGCTTTGAAACAAAAAATTCAGTGCCAAAATGTTTATCTCCTCGGTTCATGAAGCCATAAAATAAGTACAGCACCGTGAATCATCTCAAAACTTCAAAGCTTGTATGCCCAGCGTACCATTTTAGAGCTATTAAACTGTACAGCTACTGTACTTGTAGTAAATAGTTATACAAGATTGTGGCAGCAGTGCCAAAGATTTCACTCTTACAGCAAAATTCCTTAAAGCTACACTCTTTACCATGAACTCACTATACAAGCTCGTTATGTACCTTAAYGTCTCAAGAGCTTCTCTACAAAGAAGGCATTATTGATCATCGCATTGAAAATATCAGCTTCCGATACTGAACAGAGTACTCCAGATATGGAAATTATGATATAAATAGTAAATGAATAATAACATACAATGTGTTAATTCCTTAGACATATCAGCATTGCTGTAGAACAGCAAATGTTCTTGCTCACTGGAACAAAGACTATGAGTAAAATTCACTAAAAACCCTACGGTATCAGACCGAAGACCGTAGTACATCCTTGACATGTTATATAGGCCAAGAAGAGAAGACAGCCATGTTTTTCAGGATTATATGATTCAGAAACAAGCAGGACCTTTATTGTCTATTCTGATACCATACTTGAAAGTGATTTTAGTGATTTATCCCCATTAAATGGTAAAAGGCTCAATTTACATGTATGTGTATAAACTCTAGCTCACCACAGTCTGTTTGCACCTGCCTTGTGTGCAGCTGCTGACTCTTCCAGCTGGCTTGGGTAATCAGAAGGCACCACTGGTGTCTTAAAGAGACCATTTGGGAGGATTTAAGCCAAAATACTCATTAGGCTATGTAAAGAGGTCCTGGGGAGTATCTTTAATTTTTTGCGTATGTCATAGGGCACTGTACCAGTTCTTTTTGTCTATGTCATCTGGCAAACCCACTTGCACCAGTAGCCAAGGTTTCAAAGAAAAATTAAAACAAACTTTAATGCACTTGGTGTATTATGAATTGCATTATCATGGGAAAACTTTCTTATGACCTCAGTTAACAGTCACGTTATACTTAGACACTGAAGATTATTCTCTAAGGTTATAGACAAGAAACTGCTAAACTCTTTTCCCTAGCAATTTGTTAACATCACCAAGACTGCAGGGTCAGCTTAGGAAAACTTGTCAACATGAAGTCAAAAGTTCAAACTAATGTTGAACATGTTACAAAAAAAAAAATTGTCGATCAGTTGTCGCAATGACTTCCCAGTCAAGGCATGCTGCAGAGGTATTCATCCCAACTTGGAGATTGTCCTCAGCATGGCTCTACTACCAACCTCTGTCTCTGTTACACTAGGTAGCCCATCAGAAATTTATTTTCTTTATTACATTATTCCAAGGAAAAAGATTTCCTTCTAACCAGTCCATCTTCTAACTAGCTGTTTTTTCTTCCACCAGCAGAAAGACTGGCTGACAAAAACAAGAACTTTACTAAATGCTTTGACATACCATTTACAACATACACAGCAAGATAACCTTTGAACAAATCCCTGGAAGTCCTTACACTTAACTTGTAAGCTGCATCTTCATTTCATTTCTACTCTTTTAATATCAACTTCTCAATCTACCCTCAGTTCAGCCACTCATGTTCACTTTACTCCTTCCTCGCCCTTAGCTAAGTGCCTGCATTTAGGTAAGTGAATTTGTACAATGTTTTGAGAGGTGCACACAGGTAAGGTTATTTCCTTTAATTGCCTTTCTATAGGTAAAAAGTATAACTGGTCTTTAGAAAAAATGTTTCCATTCTAGATTCTAAAGCTTTAAATCTTAGTAAATTAATGGAGAAAATAACGGAGTGGAATCCCACAATGTTGTTTTACAAAATTCTCCACAAAACAGAAAAAGCAGTTTTTCAGTTTCTATTTGTTTATGCATAAAGTATATAAAAGTACTCTCTAACAAAGCAGTATTATATAATTCTTAGCAATAAAGTAGTATTCAAAGGCAACACACAGCAGAGATGAAACTATGATATATACTACCTGACACATTTCTCTTTAGAGTACAGTTATTGCCAGCATATTCCAGCAGAAGGAAACTTAGGCAAATAGTCTAACCAAAGRCTCTATCTTTGAAAAGTGATCAGCATTTCTAAGATTTAATAGGGCTGAAGAACTGATAAGGTGCTAAAGATTAAATAGGTGCTAAGGATACTGAACCTTTGCTGGGATCAAGTGACAGATTCAAGAACAGATTTAAAGCAGGTCAAAAATTGCTACTTCCAAAACCCTACAGAGAATCTAATTGTAGAGACTCTATCAGGCCTCAGGCTTTCTTTTTTTAAAAAAAAAAAGTTTCTAAAACGCTTTAAGTTCTGGTTTTGATCATGCATACAGGAATCCAAGCCATGACCCCAACCAGCTGGGTGTCAAGCTAACACAAAGYTTCAGAATCCCCAAAGTACTCACACTTCGGTCTCTGTCATTTTAGGACTTTGATTCAGTTTTCCACACAGTGCCTAACAGATCAAACTGTGGCTGGGAAGGGATTTTTTTTTTGACTTAAGGTCACCTGTTTTATATCAAATCACCTATTAGAGTACTTACTCATGTATGTAGATAGGTCATTCATCTCAATTTCTTCTTAAGAGCTCTTTGACACTCAACAGGCACATTTATTTAAATTAAAATAGAATATACACAAATATGTGACAACCTTATGCATTTGCTTTTCAAATTTCAGAAGACTGTTTAGGAAATACAGGTATATTTAGTAAAGCCAGCTTTTTTTGATCTTCACCAGATGCAATCATCATTTGACAAGCAGTTTTAYGGAGTTTTCATAAGTAGCTTAATTAAAAATTAAGAATAGATCTGCATTCCCTAACATAGTTGCTATGTATGTAAACACATTTTGATTAATTACACTAACTATCCAAATCAAATGTCATAGAAGACAAATGTTTCCAGCTGAAATAGATTTAGACAGCATAATGAATTTATAATGTAGCATATTCGTGTTGGGTGTAAATTAATAGATTTTAACAGAATTAGATTAAGTATGTGTGTAAAATCAGTAGAGATGTCATTTGAATTTACCTGTTCTGATTATGAATAAATTTAATCACTACAGATGCACACTCATTTTTAAAAAGAATTTTGTGAAGGCATGATCCCAAGTGTATATAAATTAACAGGAAAAACAGCTCTTGACTCGAAAAGATTTGAGATCAAGCCTTCATTTTTTTTTCTACATTCATACCATTGCAACTTTGTCACGGACAAAATTCTCACATGATTTCTTATGAGATACGATGAGAAATGAAACACTCACAGGTTCTCATTGATCATAGCTGGAGCCCACAAAGTGACATGTGAAAAGTGGTAAAAAGGGAACCCATGAGGACTGGAAAAGACTCAGATTTTATGGGTTATTGATTTACCAGGAAGAGCCTTGCCAAGTTTAAAGGAAGGACAACAGGAAAATGGCACAACCTAAGTAATGCTGTTGAGGTAATGCACTCAGTAAGTGAAAGCTGCGGTAGTGTTCTCTCACATCCCTTCATAAAACAGCTATACAATGTTCACAAAATAAAGGCCCACAGTAAAAATTTGAGAGATCAAAATTCCGATGAATTACAAAGTCTAAATTACCATGTAAACTGGTATTACCATGAAGCTAAAATTACAGCATGCACAATATATTTTTAATAAATATTTACACGTTAATTTATGACAAACAGCCCTGAAGACTTAATTCTTTGTTTTAGCCACAGAACAGTTTTTCCATCAACAACGTAATCCTCCTCAAATTGCCCTATGAGCAACTTATAATTCTAGTGAATTTCAGAGACTTTTTAAATGTCTATTCATGCCTCAGTCATACTGCTTGGATTGACACCAACTGTATCAATTGTGGTAGCACACTGTAATACGTGCATTTAATTCCATAAGCAACAGATCAGAGATAACTAGTCCATTTCACATAAATTATTACATCTTTTCACTGCTTTGATTTTCAGTCACGACAGACAAGGAAAAGGTTAATTCTGCAACCAAGGTCTGTAACTGGTCTTCTGGACCAGTTAGTCCAGTGCACCTGCTTTATAATTTGGGTTGTAGCAGTTATGAAGTCTAGGAATGACAAGAAAGGGAGATTTGCAGAAGGAAACCTCAGTTGGTTCTTTCAGACCAGCTATTTAACTRGAAAAGTGAATAAGTTTTCTGGCTTAGGCACCTGAACTTAACTTGAAACAACTTCTAAGTAAGTTAATGTAGCCAGTCTAAGCACAAGATCCTCTCCAAAGATGAAACTGGCTCAGTCTTGTCTGGCATTAGGGATAGCATTAATGTTCAGACAACAAGGTCATTACCCAGGGCAGGAACCAATCCAGGTAAAAATTAATAGAGCAAAGAAAATAAAAATAAACTTAAAAAATGGTGAACTTTAAACATGAAACTACTTTCTCATTTCACTGAAATTAATTAATTAAACCACATAAAAGAATAGATAATGAGCATATGCAGGTCAAGGGAGGTGATCCTGCCCCTCTACTCAGCCCTGGGGAGGCTTCATCTCGAGTACTGTGTCCAGTTCTGGGCTCCCCAAGACGAGAGAGACATGGAGCTACTGGAGASAGTCCAGCGYAGGGCTAYRAAGATGATCAGAGGGCTGGAGCAYCTGCCCTGTGAGGAACAGCTGYAAGAGCTGGGCCTCTTCAGCCTGGGGAAGAGAAGACTGAGGGGGGACCTTATGAATGTGTACAAGTACCTGAAGGGAGGGTGTCAAGGGGACAGGGACAAACTCTTTTCAGTTGTCCCATGTGACAGGACAAGAGGCAATGGGTAGAAATTGAAGCACAGGAAGTTCCGCCTGAACGTGAGGGGGAATTTCTTCACTGTGACAGTGACAGAGCACTGGGACAGGTTGCCCAGAGAGGTTGTGGAGTCTCCTTCTCTGGAGATCTTCAAGGCCCACCTGGATGCAACCCTGTCTAACATGCTGTAGGTGACCCTGCTTGAGCAGAGAGGTTGGACTAGATGATCTCCAGAGGTCTCTTCCAACCTGACTGATTCTGTGATTCTGTGTGTAACTTATGGTTAACCAAAAGTGTACATACTTCCCTCAATTCCAAAATTCCCTTCTAGAGAAGGGATTTTTTTTTCTGGCTAAAGCTAAGCAACCACAATGCACCAAAATGATTAAGATAAAAACAGTCAGTTTCAGTAGGAAAAGCTTTTTCATAAAAAGTGTTTGTTCTAGCTCTCTGTTTTCAGACCTGAAACTCATGGGAGATCAAATGTTTGAAAAGACAAACTTGTCAATTAAAATAAATAATTACTAGATGCTAATATTTATGGGCTCAAGAGAAATGATAATTTTATGGCATACATTACAGACATCTGAGCAACCCTTTTTTTCAAAAGAGGTCTAAATAGTTAGCATAATTAGATTAGATCAAATTGTTTAGATTAGGCTGCTGCTAATCTGTTGCTAAACTTGACTTGTGCTTTTGCTGTCTGTTATCTGAAAAAAAGGATTTGCATTCCCAAAACTGTACCACATTCTATAGTTTGAGGAAAATAGTTTTTCTTGAATAAATCTTCCTTTTAAAAAGTCACTTTCATTGCCAGTCTTCTACAAACAAACATAACATGAAATTTCTGATGTTTTTATGCATCTATACTTAAATGAACAGCTCGTGTGAAATTAGGAAATTAAAATCTTATGTGGAGATTGAAGTGTGGTAGATGTCATTTTYTATTGATTTGTCAAATTGAGCTTTTTACAGTCCACTGGGACTTTTTTCCTTACCTGGAACTCTCTTTGCCCAGTTGATCATGTGCACTAATTCTCTGTCTGCAAGGTTGGTCAACAGGGTCATCATAGAGGCTTCGTTGAAAGGTCTATTAGGGTCATACTCAGAATAAACTATAGGTGGCTCAGCTTCCAGCAAGGCACTGACCATCTGTTCTGCTGTCAGGGACAGGGCCGGACTGTTCTTCTTGTTATGTTTAATCACAAGTGGACTTGTCCAAAGGGTGGGAGCTCTCAGCTCCGTAGAAGAAGCCTCTCCATTCCTGGAATCCTGTTCCTCTCGTTGACGTTTTTGTTTCATCATTCGCCCACCTCTGCGGTCTTTACGGATTCCTGGAGACAAACAAGAATATAATCAACTCCTTGAACACATATGTTACCTACATATGGGTTCAGCCAGTCAGTAGATATTATTGATCAAYAAATGCAGCATTAACTGCTGGTTTATTTTGTCAAGAGTACTTCCTATATATAGTATCTTATATGAATAGTTGGGAATAAAAATTATTTTTAAAAAGTATAATGTTAGGTATACTGCTCTACTTGAAAATTGAGATCAAATGGGCTCAAACATGACTACAGACCAGTGACAATGTGTACCTACTTTTATTCTACAACAGGAAGTCAGTAAATGGAAATAAAAAAGTATTTCTTTACAGTACAAAGCTTCAAAATTATGTCCTAACAACTAGCATGCAACTACCTGCAGTGTCTTATTCCTCAGTGATTGATCAGTGGTAACTTATCAATCAGCTTATCAACTTATCTGATCTGGGCAGGTCAGACAGATCACAAAAGTAGCTTTCCAAAACTATCAAAGAAAGTTTTGCTCAAGTTCACCAATTATTTAACCAACCATCATGCTATTACTGAGGMGTATGTAATCTTCATAATTACATAAGAACAATTCAAAAAAGTTCTCATCATACAATGATCTTATATGGCAATAAAGAGTGCCCTATAAGCAGATAAACAGAAGTAAGATGAGGAAAGAGAAGATAATTGCAACCACAGAATCTAATGAGGGAGACCTATTGTCAAAAGGCTGTAAGAAGTGGAACAAAAATCGTCTTTGTCATTACATTTCTGCAATGTGCTTTAGTGGTGTATGACCCTGAACCTTAGGATATTATCAAATGAGCTGTAGTAATTAGAACAACAATGTAAGACCTTACAGTAGAACAAAATCTCTCTCTGTGCAAAGGTTACAAGAAAAATATAATGATAAAGCCCACATAAATTCCAACTATAAAAGGAAGATTAAGGCTGGCTCTGAGTGGAGGAGGCACAGGCATTTTGAGGCTGAGTTCAAAACTTAGATCAATCATCAAGTGGGGGTGTGGGACAAGGAATAATAAGGAGTGCACATGAGGAACTGAGCCAAGAGGAGAAGGCAGGTTATGACAGGACTAGTTCATTTGCAACCCAAACTGCAATCTCATCGCCACTGTGTGGAGCAGTTTGCCAGGTGCTCCCTATGGGCAGCCCAAGCACTGACCATTCCACTCCCCCCAGTTCCTGCAGTTCATTAACCCTGGCAGAAGCAAGGCAGTAGAAAGCACTTGGTGGCTTATGCACTTTTACAAATGTAGAAGCTAGGCCACAGCTGTTTTCTCCCTCTCGCTTTCTTGTAGAGAAAAGATATGAAGAAGCTAGCCTTCCAGATTAGATGTCTGCTATTTACAGCACGTCCCTTAGGCAACACTGTCTCCTCTTTCTGAAACTCAGAGAAAAAGAGACAATAATTTTCAGTTTGGGCTCTTTCCATTAGGAAAGCAGAGTCTTAGCTACTGAACCCCTCAGAGAGCACTACTCACAATGTTATAATACAGATCTTTTTGAGGGATAGGGGAGATGGAAAACATAATCTTTCCTCAKTTTTTTTCAGGCCACTAAAATTTAATAATTGTTCCCAATTTACTTTAGTAGTACCTTCAAAACCTTCAAATCTAGAATTTCTTCATATAAATGCTCACATGAATGGCTTTTGGATCATATCAGCAGATGTCCTTTCCCACACTCAAGGAACAGGGGGGATCTTTAGATAAGTATGCCTTTTTTTCTTTTTAATATGGTGATATTGTCCTGGAATTAATACTTGAAGATAAAGTCTTTCAATTCTAATTTGTTCAAATACTAGCAGGCCTCCTGAATGTATTCTATTAATCTTTCCAGATAGAGTGAGTTCAATAAATCTTTCATCACTCTAACTACTTAACCTCTCTATGTTTCCCCATTAGTTAAACTAATGATTTGTAGGCCAAATGTCTTAAGTGCATTGCTGCTCCCATTTTTCATTCATTGATACCAACTCTTCTCACTCCAAGCTGTTTCTGTTTCAAAGAGGAGGGGAAAAATTTTGCTTTTAAAGAAAATAAAAGACTTATTTTGACAAAACATATTCTCATTGGTAGATTACTTTAGACTTAGGAAGAGACTCAATAGTAAGTCTCTTCCTAAAAAAACTATTTTTGATGTATTCTGTATATCACTGTAATATTGTTGAATTAAAATTACCCTGAAAAACAAACAAATATAATCATGTAAACAAAAGCCACATGACTCATATACACTATATCATTTCTTAACTTTGCTAAATTCCAAAATCTACATCTGCTCATTCAATAACTATAAAGAGTAGTGAGAACAATATTAACAGGAATTAGATGTTTTAGTATATTTCTTCTTCATTATGATGAGCATGTAAGTCATAAACATTTTCTAAATCAAGTTAAATATGCAGATAAGAAGTTCATCCTGAGTACAGAAGGAAAATGCCTGTTTTTATAGCTGTCAGTGCTAACTAAACACAGTGTCACAGATCCTCTGTGAGAGCAGAGCACATTAGCACATTAGAAGAGCATATTAGCACTCTGTCATGGGTAACTCAAACTCTAAAAGAAGTCTCCATTSCATATTTTTTTTTATTCCAAGTCAATATTTGACAGAAATGGTGTGTTCGGGTCAACATAGGAAAAAGGGGGAAAAAATATCCACAAAGGTAGTAGTAACTAACCTCATTTTAAGGCTCCTAGCTTTGTGGTTAAAAAAAGTCTACATCTATCCCCAGTGGAGAATTCAATATGGTATTAAATGCTACTCTTTTAGATGGTAGTAGTGGTAGACATTTAATAATACCCTGATTAAAATACCTATATCATAGAATCATAGAATCAGTCAGGTTGGAAGGGACCCCTGGAGATCATCTAGTCYAACCTCCCTGCCCAAGCAGAGTCTCCTACAGCATGTTAGACAGGGTTGCATCCAGGTGGGCCTTGAAGATCTCCAGAGAAGGAGATTCCACAACCTCTCTGGGCAACCTGTGCCAGGGCTCCGTCACTCTCACAGTGAAGAAATTCCCCCTCACGGTCAGGCGGAACTTCTTGTGCTTCAATTTCTGCCCATTGCCTCTTGTCCTGTCACGCGGGACAACTGAAAAGAGTTTGTCCCCGTCCCCTTGACACCTTCCCATCAGGAACTTATACGCATTGATAAGATCCCCCCTCAGTCTTCTCTTCCCCAGGCTGAAGAGGCCCAGCTCTCGCAGCCGTTCCTCACAGGGCAGGTGCTCCAGCTCTCTGATCATCTTTGTAGCCCTACGCTGGACTCTCTCCAGTAGCTATGATGTCCTAATAGAAGAGTCAAATGACCACAAAGATGAGTGTAGTGGAACTGAACCTGAAATGCTATGTCTCAAAGAACATTCACCTTATAGAATTTCCAGAATGAGAGAGCATTTCATGACTATAGGTCATGAGGAAAAATAGGGTAGACTGAGTCTATCTATTAGAAGTAGCAATGAATGGGAGAGTTTCTCACTAAAACCTATTCTTTTTTTTTTTTAATACCAACCTGATAATTTCATTTTCTTGATGGAATTCTGGTGCCTTACATTATCAACCATGACCAAATTCTAAACTGAAAATTAACTAAGTAGTTCTCCTCCTGCTGAATATCAAGCAAAAAAAAAATCCTATGGAAAATTAATGTTTCCTTTTTTTCTACTTTATATAGGCATATATATGAAGAAGAAATCAAAAGCAAGCCCCACAGCTGGCAAATAGCTGCTTTAATATATAAGCAGATATATATATATATWTWTWTTTTTTAACCAAACCCATAGTGTAGAAGAGATGTTTCTCAAGATAAAATCTAGGCTGTTAGGTACAAATCGATAGACAAGACCCTCCATGGTMGTATTTGCTGAAATCTTTCCAGAGATCAGTTAGAGGACGAAGCAGAAAGATACAGCAGCATAGTTGCAATGTGTGTTTGAGAAAATGATGAAAGGAAGAAACCTCAGACTCATTAGCAATGGGGGAAACATTGGAACAGAGGAATTCTGAATAGAAAGGCTTCGAAAAATTTTGATTTAGGCCACAGAACTTAATGAGAAAGTTATCAGGGAATTTGCAACTAGAATTGGAGAAAAGTTCACAAGTATGAAGAACAAGCAGTTGAGAAGAACATGTCTTCCAGATTTCAATTCATAAAAACTCCTTATTCCCTAGAAAAAGCTGACAAAAAATAGCTAAGAAATAATCAAAAATATTTAGGACAAACAGTTCAATCTAAACAGGACACTGTTAAGCAGAAAGAACTAATAAAACCTAATAAATGAATCTGTGCTTTTGCACAAGGTTATTAGTCAAAGGTACAATACAAGGGATTAGAACAGTTACCTTTAAACAAAAATACTGACATAATAGGCATATCAGAAATACAAGTAAAAGAAAACAATTAACAGTAGGCGGTAATRGCAGGGAACAAAAAATACAAGACAAGGTAGGCCATGTATAAGTTGGTTATGCACATAAACTAGTACATAGTATCTGGAAGCAAAAAAAAAATGATGGATTGAAATTTCAAGTCTAGCTAGGAAATCTGTAGGATGTCAGTAAACAGTGAGCAGTACATGAGGGAGAAGCTGTGTGAATGAAAACTTATGAATATTTAATATAAGTGTTACAGTGGGGCATAATACCACATCTAGATGCTTAGATGCTGGAGATGACTGTTTCATGGAGCTACTAGATGCAGTAACACAAGATGAAAAGCAGATCTTAATTTGTTCTTGAACTCTGTGCTTGATAAATTTCAAACTTGTTATCAAAGAGCTATTCTAAGAGGGTCCATAACGAACTTAAGATCCAGTGCCTAAAAGCCAGGAGGACTGAACTGCAACAAGAGAAACTACATAAAATGTTTGTTTCCACCACTCTTGAGGCTTACAGGAAGAGTACCAGGAAAGAAAAATCCAAAAAGCTGGCGCATCTAAGCAGTAGGGTATGACAGACTATTAGAAGCAAAATGGGATCCTCCAAAAAGAATTTGTGTCTGAATGAGAAAAAAGAGAAAAAAAAGAAAAAATCTCAAAGCATAACGATTTTTTTCGAATACATCAGGATCAAACAGCTAAAGAGTCTGGAGAGCCAACAGATAGTCAAGCTATATAAAGAGAAGTCATAAAAGATAATGCCGGAGCAGTCAAATTAAATGAGCTTTTAGTGTCTGTTAATTCTAAACAAACACCAAGGTTTCTGTATCACAAGTCATCTTTATAAGAACACACCAAAGAACATACCTCAAACTGAAGTATTAGTAAAAGAGGTTAAGTTAATAGACTGACAAAATGGACAGAAACAAATTTTCAGGATAAGATGGCATTCCCTCTAGGGTTCCTAAAGAACTCAAGAATGAAATAACTGAAATATCATGGTGATGATGGTTACCACTTAGGTTCAYACTAGGACGGTGTGAAATGTGGTACGAACTTTTAAACAATGGTTCTGGTAAGGCTACAGGGAACTACAAACTATTAAAATCAGCTTGAATCCTACAAGGATCCTTGTTGGGGCCTGTATTGTTTAACATACTTATAAGTAGATGGACTCTGAACTGATAAAATTCAGAAAAAAATATCTTGGGGTTATAACAATACTGTAAAAACATCAGATAAGTTAGTTTAAAAATACAATGTTCGAAATTACCAGAAAAGGAAGGGAGGACAAAGCAAATCAGAGACTTTATTAACCCATGAGACATACTACCATGAATGTTATTTGCAGCTCTATTCTTCCCGTATCAGAAAGAGATATAATAGAGCTGAAAGGGAGAAAAGAGAAAGGCAAGAAAGATGACTCAAAATATAAAGTAAGTTCTGTGCAAGAAACAGTTAAATTGGCTAGGACTGCTCAGCATGCAGAGCCAGATACAAGTTGTCAAAATCATGAGTAGCAAGGAGATGAATGAGGAATGATTATTCATTCTTCTCTTCTAAAATAAAATGGCATCAAATGAAACTACTCTGTGGAAAGTTCAGAAAAGAGTAAAAGAGGTTCCATTTCACAGCATGAAGACAAAAGCTGAGCTTGTGAATACATTAGAAGTTGGCGCGTATTAGAAAGCTACAGGTCAAATCTGAGGAAGAGAAAAATCCATCAAGAGTTACTAAACGCAAATAGAGCACATTTGACTTAAGAAATCTCTATGCCACACATTACTGGAAGGTGGGGGAGGATTTTTTTTGTTTGTTTTATACCTGTTCTGAGTCTGCATTCTTAAGTAAAACACAGTGATAAGCATTTGACAGAACAAAGGGAGATGGCATGGCTAAGAATGTTTAGCTGCTTACAAATCAACTAGATGCTAAATGAGAAAAATAATTTAATTTTAAGTTCATCTGCAATTTTCACATCAGCATTTCTTTACACTGAAGAGAAGTGGTATATTGAACAGAACTGAGCTTAAGCTTTTGCACTTGGAGAAAATGGCCAGTGCAAATCTAGTTTTATATTTTTATTTCAGAATTTTAAAAAATTCCAGGAAGCCTATATTTGATTTTTTAGAGACTAGATCTGAAAAAAATTTTAAGGGAGAGGATGCATTCCTTCTGCATCACATCAGCAGCTTTTATGACCACAGACAGAAAGGTCTTTGAATCTCTATAACCATCACACTCATCAGAGATTTATAGAAATTACTACTAACTCTGACTATCCCCTAGATGGAGAAGCAAAATAGTGATTCTATTATTCATTTTCTTGGATCAAACAGGAGTGAGTATCTCTCTGAAAAATGTAAGTGCCTCCAAATTTCTTTCACTTTAATCAAATTTTATCTTGGTTGAAAAGAATAAAATAATAATAATAATAACACGTGGTCACTGATTCCAAAAAAGACAACTCTCTCGAGCTATAATTTTATGGTAAAAAATGCAATGATACTGTAAGGTTTTTTTTAAAAATAAATGAACCTGAATTGCCAAAATAGTATGAAAACCATTATTCTACCAAAAATGGAAGTACTGTGTGTCTTGCAGAAGCACTCACATAATTTTCAACAGAAGTTTTAAAGCTACAGCAGTAATGATTGTCAGAAACAACYTTCTAAAAACACACTTCTAAATTTAGTCAGTCATCTAGATATGGTAAGGCGAAACTACCTTGAAGGGCAGTTTTGCATCACAGCATCTTTTAAGGATCCACTGTGATTGTTTTCCAGTCAACATGGCCAAAAAACCTGCTGAGCAATGACWTACTCCCGGAAGTCAGTCAAACCTGATTAGCAGTGAAATCACCTGCAGATTGTGGAACCAAACTTTAACCAGGTGAAGCACTTCACCAGTGCTTTCGAATAGCACAAATAAATAAATAAATGAGAAAAAAAGAAAAATCCACATTACTCAAAGAAATCCTAAATTACCAAGCATTACATGAATACAGTCTCAGTCATCCAACAGCCAGCTTCTTCCTGTCTACTACAGAGAAAAAACTTCATCTTCTTATCTTCCGTATTATGCAAAATATTTAAAAATATTTACAGGAGAAAGAGAAGGAGAACAAATAGAATAAATTTGTTTTGCTTTATATCARTCATAGAAATATGCCTTTGGATTTAGAGATACATGTACAATTTCTCTTAATGGCAAACTCTGTTCATCTCTTATGGACTTATTTATATAATATTCTTTAAATTATTTATTATTAGAAATTTTGTAGGAATATCTGTTAAACAAAGAATATTTATTGTTTGCATAGCATATTGTCAGCCTATTGCTTTTAAAAATTATTATTGTAAGTTTAAATCAAGGGCGAAGGGATTTCATAACTCACATAACCCCCAAAATTGTGATGCACYAGAACTGCAAAAGCCCTGCTTATCTGATAAATTCCAAATAGCCATAATAGCCAAATAGCCATAAAACCCAATAAATTTTTGCTGCACTGAAAGTGCAAAAGCTTATTTGATAAAATTCAAGTAGCCAGTATGTTTCTGTTATTCCTTCTGTTCACTACTCTGGAAGTGCAAAACATGACAGTTACTGCCTCTCCTCATGCTTGGAACACCTACCTGCTATTTGGAACACTTGCCATGCTATCTTCATTAACAAGATACAAGTCATGCAAAAGATCTTCATCTTCTCTTTCCCCTGCACACACAACATGTGCTCTGCACATCCTCATGCAAGGGGTGGATAATCACTTAGAAACTGYATCTCTCTGTCAGTGTAAAGCCTATTCACCTGCTGCCTATTCATTAACCCATCTCTTCATGCTCCATTTCAATTATGCCGGAGATCTGAACAGCTTTCCTATAACTGCAAGGAAGAACTACAATAGTGTTATTTTCKACAAATAGTACTTCTCTTTGAAGGATAAAGCTTTCAGTTAAATTGTGAGTTTAACCTTATCTTGTCTACCTGCAAATGCAGAAAAGAACAACCATTCCCCAATATTTTTTGAATGAAACCTACTCCAAAAGTCTACAAATAACAAATAAAGTGATTCAGAAACATGGCTGAATGAAAGATCTAGTCCTCTAACTGCATTTTCGTACATGAATTTTCAGCAAATCAGTTTTATGTCTATCTGTGTCTATGGTTTTCAATCCGCACAAACGCTCGAAGTACTTTGTATGTGAAGCATGGCCTCACAAACATAAACTCTCCTGGATCTGTGATGCTTTTCTCAGAAAAGGTGAGAAATCATCCCTGAGCAAGGTACCCAATACCAGGTGGACCAGGGACCATTCTTGCAAGTTAAGCTTAGCTACAAAAAGACTGGGAATCAGTGCTTTGGAGAAGCAGGCTGGTTTATCAGATTTGGACTGGACGCTGACTGTCAGCAGACACACGGTCACACAAGCGAGGCCATGGACTTGCAAAGCACCGACATCCCTGTAGTTACAGCACCTGTGCCACTCCTACACAGTGATACCTATATGCAGCCTAAGGAAATGTAAACCACTGAAAAGGGAAAGCTACTTTACAGTTAGGAGGAGATGCTAGAGGATAACATTAAATCAGCATGCTCTTACATTGGCAAAGTTTATAGTCCTACTCTGTGCTAATCTGTTTTTGTGTCCACAGCCTATAAAACTTTGGACACTCTTTAAATCTCTGTTTCAAATACATCTCCACACTTCAGTTCACAAAAACCTACAAAATCAGTTACTAACATCATTATGCAAATTTAACAGCAGCTACAGAAACAAAGTTTTACAACTTTACTGAGGACAAAGCATACTAATAAAACCATACCATAAAGCAGTCCAATATAGGTCACACTGCTAATCCGTGAATTTTCTAACATTTTAGTAATTGACTTTGCAATCTTAATCAACTATTAGTATTTAATCAACTGTTAATATATTTTATTAATATGCTTCACAATTGTATACATCATAATGCAGACATAGCTTTTCCAGCAACTGAAGTGTAGCTGTCGTTGTATGACACAAATGAGTCATCTAAAAACACTATGTTCTAGTTCAGGACAGGACATGACTATTGTACTTTATAGAACAATTTAAGYAGGTAGAATGTAATTGCACCAATTGGGAATTTAGCCAGGGACCAATATCTCTTGACTTGTGATAAGGATGTTGCAGCTGCAGTATTTTTCTCAGCATATTCCATTCAGCAAAACTGGGTTAATCCAACTGTTTGGTTTAGAATAACTCACAGTATGAAACTAAGAGAGTTGGAAGTCATCATCTTCTTTCAAGAAATCTAAAAGTCCATAAAGATAAATTCACTTCTGAAGCGATTTCTTTTCACAGCTCTCCATCAGTATACTGCCCCCAGRCAGGTGTTGTTCAGTAAGAAACAACAGCAGGTTTGCCTTCAGAATTACAGGTCTATACAATGGAATGATACAGTATTTTATCCTAGAAAATGCCATACAAAGTCTACAGGAGGTAGGACTTTCTATTTCACTTTTTTAAAACAAAGAATTTTACCTTTTATTGCATATGCTTTCTCTGTGGATACATTCACAATCAAATAAGAATTTGTTTTGCCTTTAGGAGTATTTAGGGGAAAAAAAAAGATGACTAGTGAGATGTCTCATCCCACTCAGGAGCTGATTCCTGCAGGAGAATGAGAAAAAAGAAAAAAGATTTGTCTTTGCTCCTTTTTCTCCTTAAAACATTCAGCTTTCAAGGGACTACTCTGCTGCTTCTCCTTCCAGCCCTGGAAGAGCCGGTGCAGCACCTAAGAACCCACAGGGAAAGCAGAACAGATAGAAAAGAAAACTGAGAAAGCTAGAAAGATAGAATTGATGGAGATCTGAAGGGTCTGAAGACAACAGAACTAAAAGGGGAATGGGAGGACAAGGACTAATCAATGCTTCAGGGTAATAATTAACTACTGTAGTGGGAAATAGTTCTATGGCAGAATTTTTCATCGTTTTATAAATTTTCACTGCCAATGTACTCCATTCAGTTTAATTCCTGTTATCTTTTTTTCTGGTATATCATTCTTGTTTCATGACAGACACTTTTTCTTTTTCTTTTTTTTCTTTTTTTTTTTTTTTTGGTAAAGCTTGAAACAAACAAGTCTAAGTCTACCTTCATAAAATACTTGTTTAATAATATAGCAGTCAGCATATCCCCATCTCTTTTCCCTATAAATGCTAACTGCATCTTCTGCATCTTTTTCTCACAATTTGCTGAGTTTATACTGCACAAAACATTTTTGAAGTACTAAAAGAATAACATTCTAATCTATCCCTCCTTTCTTGGGCAGTGCCGTGGCAGAAAGAACTAGTCACTTGTCTTTCCTTATAGAAAAAGATTTGGCATGTATTCTGAATTTGTTTTTTTTTTCTTCAGAAAGTAATATTGATTCCACAATACAAATCTACTTTTAGTAGTTTCTGTTATAGTCATACTACAGATCATCAGACACATCATATGAGTAGAAAAATCTATAACTGGTCACAGATTGTAGCTGTGATAAAGYTGTGAATGCTAATATATTCTAATG
This sequence comes from Rhea americana, assembly GCF_003343005.1. Lineage (NCBI taxonomy): Eukaryota > Metazoa > Chordata > Aves > Rheiformes > Rheidae > Rhea > Rhea americana. The sequence goes on along the minus strand of NW_028186396.1, from coordinate 310,145 downwards.
TTATATTTTTAATATTTTCATCTGAAAAGCTCAGGGGTCTTTTAGTCCTAATAATTTTAACTTCCCAGTGAACAAAAAATTAAAATCAAGGGTACAAAGACTGTAAATCACACAGTGAAAAAACTGAAAACAACACCTAGATCACCACTGGTAAACTCTACCAACTTCATGTTGGTATGCATGAATWTCAGATTCTCTACTTCTTTACTGGAAGTAATTAGATTAAGAAAGGAAATCCAGGAAAATGACAAGTCAGTGAACCATTAAAGCCTGTCCTCTACATTGGTGGTAGGACATGTACGTCACAGCACATGTGCAGCCGTCCAGTAATCTTCACAATTGTCAATGCTCAGCAAATAACATCCACTGCGTACTTGAAAGACATTCAGATGGCATTTCAAGTATTTAAACTAGTGGAAACACAGTAGATCTGGAAACTTGACAACAGTCAAAACAWAAAGGCAAGGTAACTGCCAGAATTGGAGAACTGGAGCTCTGTTTCTAGGCAACAGGCACATAAGCAATAGCTTCTTATTCATATCAGTGTTCTTTCATATCTTATTGGAGCTAACTTGCAAAATAAGTAACTTTTAAGCCAGGAAAAAAGCTTCTTCTTAAAAACTGTCTGCTCAGAAATGAGCTTTTAGCTTTGAAGGTTTTCTCCCTCATTTTTGGYTTCTGGCAATGCAGACTTTCCCCTTTTGTGGAATTTTGTCCATTTCAACAACACAGYTGCTGTGGCTCCAAGCAGGAACAGGTACAGAACAGGGCTAGCAGAACCGTTCTAGGAAAGGGGAGCACAAGGATGCACAAGAAAAGACTAGAATGCCTAGGTTAGACAGGATCGCAACATTACGATGCTAAGTTCATCAACAAATTGGAGGAGAAAACTTGGAGCAGAGAGCAAGAATGTGAGAGTGCAATAGGAACTGGGCAGAAACCCCATATAGCATCACTCCTGATGGACACCAGTGGAAAGCTCCCCGCTCTGCCACTGTGCTGCCYGCCTCCACCAGCACATGGTCTATGAAACTGTGCTGGATTTCCAATCAGCAGTGCATGGTTACCTCTAAGGGAGAAAAATACATAGCAGGAAGGAAATTGAGCTTTTTGTCTTGGGGTTTTTGTTTGGTTGGTTGAGGGTTTTTCTGTAAGAAGGCAATAAAAAGGTAGATCTATTATTGTTTGTACAAACAGTAATCAGTAAACAGCGCAGTTTGGAGTAACCCTTGAATTATCTCCTCAGCTCTGCCAGTGAATTCCAGATGGTAAGAAGCAGTTGACACTTCTCTACACACACACAGCCTGCAGCATTACTAGCCTGCAGCTTTGCCCTTACAGTATGTCACAGGAGTATTTCAAAAGTGCTTTGAAACACTTTCTCTTCTACACAATTTGTTACTCTTCTAAACTAATCTACCACGTCCTAATGATGTTGAAAACRATCAAAGGGAAGGAACATCCAGTGTTTAGTAAATCAAACTCTGCTTCACTACTTGGTRATATAAGAGAATAAAAGGAAGATGTGTGTAGGCAGATAAAAGAGGTTATAAATAAGAAGACCCTTAAAAAGCCAGAGAGTCTATAGCCCAGTTGATGATCAAAGTATTAAAGGAGTCTGCAGAGAAGAAAAGGCCATGGCAGAGAAGCCACATGAATCCTTTACATCAGTGCTCAAAATGGAAGAAACGTTAGCAAATTCTGTGTCAGGAAATCTTTATTTGAGGAGCTGCAAAGGAACTTTCTGAAAGTGAAGTGACAGCTTAAGATGACAAAAATCAAAAAGACAAAAGGAACCCTAATAAATCACAAATATCAGATAATATTCAAATATCAGATAATATCAGATAAATTCAGATGATTCTTGACACAATCTGTAGCAGATCTGTAGAATTTCTCACCAACGAAGGCACTTGGAAGAGAGATCTTCTGAGGATTTACAGACAACATACATCTAACTCAAAAACATCCCTAAGTTAAAAATACTTGGAGACTATCAGAGTATTAGGTCATACATCATACATGATCTCCTTCTTCCTACTCTTCTTAGGCACCCACTTGTAGATACTGTTGGAGACTGTATAGTAGGCAAGGCAGGCCGTTGTTATGAAGAAGTATAGACATCCTTATGTTCTTAAGGTAACAGCTGAAACACGGAAGCTTGTAGTGATGGAAAGAATGCATATAAGAGACCTTTTGAAATAGGCTACTTATCCCCACACTGCCTCCTATAACCATACTCTCCTATTCCTGTTCAGTAAATACGACTGCCCTCTCCCACTAGCAGAAAGTGAGACTTCCCACTACTTCTTCCCACAGCTGGAACCTCCAGCTTCATCTTCACCTTCCCCACACGGCAGTCTGAGCCCGTTTGCAGTGAGTGACCACCAAGACATTAGATGATAGTGTAGCAGATCAGCTAGTTTTCTTTCTCTTTCCCTTCCTGGGCTTTCTTAACACACTTCCGTTGTTGCACTATGTATACATGGCTACCGGCCTCTCCAGTTACAGCCTTCTGAAGAGACAGTGGTAACCTTTTCATGAATTATAATTATTTGAGATCAAACAAGATCTGACATTGTACCAGTGATGATTAAACTGGGAATGCAGGAATGTATTGATCAGTTCACTGTCAGAAACTGAATGATTTAGCATTCCTCTCTGTCCTTCTGAGGACCCTGTAACATCTTGAAAACAGAGAATTAGACTGAGTGACCTAAATTTTCCCTTCTACCCCTTGCGATATTCCACTATACAAATATTCTTCAAATGCCAGCCATTTTAACAGCTCAGTTTTATAATATTGTTGTGTTCTAAACACAAAACACACACACAAAACCAGAACTTTTCTTAGTCCCTGTAAAGCATTTCCCTATTCTCAATCAAATGTATTATAAAAAAATAAGACAACTTAATGGGGAAAGTTTTGTAAAAGCAAGAGCCTTTTAGATAGTTTTGGTTATGGTGATATATAAAGAACAGATTTTTTACAGTGGGTAAAACAACACAGTGTTATAAATGTTACTGTTAAAGGGGCTGGTATTTGAAGATTCAACAAATAGATCTTTAATGGTTCTTGTGTTTTAAAGATGGCTAACAAAGTTCATGCAGAAACTATTAAAAAAGATTTTATAAGAAGCAGAAAGAAATATTGAATATCAAATCAGACAACATAAGGCTGAAAAAACATGGAAGGAATTGGAGAAAAAAAATCTAACATAGTAATGACTATTTTTCACAAACTGCAAAACCAGAAGAAAATTCTGAACTGCCTATGACCAACAGGCTAAGCACTACATACACAGCAGGAAGGCAGGAGCATTAAAGTTTTGATGAAACAGAGATGAACTAATCTTAACGGAAGTTAAAAAAAAACAACAATTAATCATAGTGACTGATATGTACATTGATATGTACAAGTTTTAATAAAAACTTGTACATTATGGCCAGGTAAACAAAGGAATTAACATATAAATGTCATATTATCAAAAGCTCCTGTTGAACTGTTATATTAATTGTTTCTCCTTGTATAATAGAATATTAATGTATAGAGTAAAATATAAGAGAATAAACATTTTAAACCAATAAATGGTGTATAAATGAAAATCATCTTTAAAATCATATACCAATTTGTAAGCCATTTCATCAGTGTTTTGCAAAGAAAGGGAGAGGTTTTGAGTCCACTTAGTAATGTCTTAGGTATGCATATAGTGCTTAAATATAGTCTGAAGAGCACTGAAAAGGTGTTTTGGAAAAGGAAATAAGTTCTCTTTCTAATGCTGTGATTTTTAAATAAAAGATTATTTTGGAAAAGAAATACATTGATTTTTTTACTCCAGCAGACCATGGCTGAATATTCAGATTTTCAAATTTTGACAGAAATATTTGTTTCTTAGAGAGATGAAGTCTACATTTCTTTTTAGCATTTTGTTTTTCACTTTCAACAGAATGTAAAGTGTCATAAATAAAGCTGGAATATTTTTTGAAAATTCACAAACTATATGCAGCCTGGTTCTTGCAAAGATACTGTGGTGCTCTCATATTCACCAAGATATCATCAATACTGCAGTTGCTAAGGGAACTTGCAATCAACAATTATGCTTACATTAATCTCAGTGAGAAACTTCCTAACTTTGTATTTCATCACTACTGACTAAAAGCACTGCATATATGGTGAAAAAAACAGATCAGGTTTCACCTGCAAACAGGCTGCTACAAGCAGTGGTGAGTCGGTGCTACCTCAGATGTCCAAGATACAGGAAGGATCCTGGGGCTCAGTCTCGATTCACACTGGTGCCATGGATGAAGGCATGAAGCCCAAGAATAACAACGTGGACAAGCCCTCGGTGCTCTTACTGGCACAAAACTGAGTATCATCTAAGTACAACGGGCTTAAGGATCCACTGGCAAGCCAGCTCGTTATGCTTCCAGTAGCTGTCTCCATCCAACCTCTTATAGCTGTTTTGCTTCATAGACAGCCTTCATTAATCACACGTCCACTGAATTCAAGTTTCTTATTGACTTCATTGGAAATGAAATAAGATCCTAAGACTTCCTCTAATACATAAGGCCACTGCTGCTGCTGTACACAAGTAGAGGTTAGGAATATAATTATTATTCTCGATACATTTGTAACCGATGGAAACTTGCTGAAGCCAGCTATGACTGCCATATAGGTCTTAATCTTATAATGTATAACACACACAGCACAGTGGTCCTCCCGAGGAGATTTTGAACACTTATGAGATCTAGATATCTTTTCTCTGATTTCTTCTCTCTCTACATGAAAACCTTATCYGGTCACACGAAAGTGCCACCAAACATTTTCCAAATTTAAATTTTACAGGCTTCATATATTACTTTTCTTAATATGAGCCAGACAATTAACCCATCTATTTCACATCCATTTCTCATCAGACATTAGCCAAATGTAAATTGTGCTGAAAACCCAGGTGGGGTGACAATTGTTTTAAATGATAAACATTGAGTGAAATCATCTAAAAAAAAATCAGAATTTAATGTCTAATCTTAAACAGGAATGTCTCAAGTGACAGTGCTTAAAAGCCTGGTTTCTGACAGGGTATCTAGACAATATAAGGCAATATCTAAGCAACAGTATCAATAAATAACAGATTAGAGTTTGGTCTGTGCACCTGGATGAAGGTATTTTTTCTATTCCTGAGTGGCTGATGAATGCTGTATGTCTATTTATGCTTCATCCAGAAGAGATGGCTAGGAGATGAACAGAGAGAATGAATTAAAAGCACAGCCGGGATTTCATATGGTTTGAGAGGGGTAAGAATACCTCCCTGTGCAACACTCGTAACCACAACCTCTAAGAGCATTTTCAAATGCTGTTAAACCTGACATAAAGTAGGAAGTGCATATTTTGAAAGCTTTTCTGCAGTTTCATTAAGCACTTGCTTCCTCAGTGGAGTTACTATTCTAATGCCTCTTATAATAATGGCATGTGGGAAAAGAATAATAAGCATCTTCTTTTTTTCTGACCTATAAGCCACTTTCTTATTTTTTTCATACTAAACTCAACTATCAATTAACAAAAGCCTTTAGAAAAATATCGAAATGTTTTTTTAGAAACTCTTTTTGCTCTTGGGCTTCTCGCATTAAACACTTCTTTCTATGACCTGCTTGCAGAGGATACAGTGGACTACGTGCTGGAGACCTAGCTAACTTCTTAAAATGCCTCAAACAGTACATGAGTTTACCACACTCATGAGTGAAGAATGCCTTGCGGTTACCCAGTTATAGCAAATAATATGTAACATTAASCAGGCTAAGGTAAAATGCAAATAAAACCATGAACAACATCCAAAATCGAGAATATAATAGCAATGTTTATAAAAAAATAGGTGAAAAAACAAACAAACAAACAAAAAGATAATCTCTTCCTAGTTCACTTAACCCTAGCTACGTAAGTTATATTAGAAAGATTCCTCTCCCTACTTTTTAGCTGATTTGATATCTTTCCTGAAAAACTGGCAGCAATTGTAGTCTTTGTCACTTTACACACTTTACATCTAGTAGAGAGAACTTATTTGGAATCCTCCATCAGATAATTCACCCATAGAAAACACATTATGGGACTTTATTTGGCCTGACTACAAAAGACAGTGTAGATATAAGTGAGCCAACAGAGGAGCGAGGGCTCAAATCTTTGATTAGAGTGGGATTTTTTTAATGTCTGCAAGCTGTTATTTTCAATTGCTTGAAAAGGAGATTGATTGTGAAAAGGAAAAAAAAAAGTTGACTGTGAGAAGGGAAAATGATGTTTCTCACATATCATTTTTCTATTTGAGAATGTCACTCAGGTAAGGCTGAATAGTTCACACTCTAGTTACATAATCCACAATGCAACACAGGTAATGGAAAGGTTGCCTCTGACTAGTATTTAACATTTTCTGCCATTCAGAAATAAGAATGAGGCACATTGGCAGAATAAGAGACAAAATGAGTTATAAATTTATCTTCATCCTTCTGTAACCCTAACTAACTAAATGTATAGCTCTTAGAAAAAAACCGCAGTTTGTTCACCTATCCATCTACAGTTTTCTCCTGTCTCTGTCTCATACACATGCACTAACTGAATGGTTATTTACTTTCCTACAGAATCCTTTCCTGTTTCACTGCAAATTCACAGTGAAATTCAAGACAGGCAGCCATATTCTACATAGCAAAATAGTAGATCTTGATTTTCTTTAGCATTTGGATCACATGTCAGTTTTCCTTTTAATAAGTTTTTAGGCAGGATCCCAAGAAAATCATGCTCTCAGTTTCTGATTGTTGAGAAATAGTTCCTCTTTAAACTGAAAAAGATTGCATTTTGGTTGGCCCTGAAGTAAAGTTCATTTCCAGCAAACACTTGTGCGTGTACTGTGGGGGMAATGAAGAACTACAAAATACAGGTAAATTTATCCATACATTAGTGACATGATTTTTTTTTTCCCAAAGAACAGATTAGTATACAGAAATTTCTATTCAAAATGGATCCTGTTTAAAATAGAACAATATTTGGTCTTCACTCAGAAAATGGCTTTCAGATTTTTTTTCCACTCTACCAAACTAGATCCGTGACATTTTTCAGAAATTTCCTGAAAAAAAATGTCAAAACTGAAAGTGCTTCTATAAGAATATACAAATTTTTATCACACTTCCACTAACTTAATATCTTAATACTATTCCTGGCACACAGTCTTTTTTCTCTCTCCCTCTCCTCCTCTTCCTCTCTCTCCTGCTCTCCTCCCTACTGCTGCCCAATCCTATTTTTTCTCCTTTTTGTTGTGTTCTGTACTGCTTTCACTCTGAGTCCTCCCTGTCTAGTTCAACCTTCGGCCTCTTTAGAAATGTTTTTTAGCAATGAAACAACAAAGTCCTAAATTGTAAAAATAAGAGATATATGTTTTCCCCCATACTGTTGTTAATTAGATAACCTTTCTAAAAATACATCTTTTCTCTTTTAATAAATTTTATATCTACTACCTAGAAATTTATTGCTACTATATACTTCCAAGATTTTCCTCAAAAATTGCTGCAGAAGCAATAACCCCAAGGCACATTTAGACCCTACTATCACCTTTCAGTTGAGTGGATTTGTTCTCCACAGTCAAGAGAATACTTGGACCTCATTTCAAGGAGAAACAGAATTCCAAAACTAACACTAAAGATATTGTGGACAAATCAGGTTATACTAAATTCAGCATATAAATTCCTTTAGTTAAAAATTATAATAAAAAAAAAGGAAGGTCAAATTACAGTTTTGAGCTCTCCAGAAAGACACCATGTTTATACTAGTGTTTATGGATTTAAAGTACCTAACTATGCAGAACAATTAATTCTGATCTTTAGAACTACATAAGGAAGGTAATGGTGTATTGTATGCTTCATTTGCATGGCTTATAAAAACAAATTTGTTATAACAGGATGGGTACTTCCTCATTTCTGGATAGGCCAGAGAGACCTGGAAAGGAGGCATGATATCCCTTCATCAATATAGTAATGCCTTCATTGTATAACAATTCTGAATGTATGTGATATATATAGATATAGCAAAACTATAGAAATTTTGCAGTATTTGCAATATCAGTTTTGTCTCTGACACCCAACCCTGTTGTGCTTCCTTACCCTTAGAGCCTTGCAGCTCAGGCAGGGCTATATCCATGTCTTCTCCACTTCAGCAAGGAAAAGGCCAGAGCCAAAGCAGCTGAATAATTCTGCCGAAGTCCCTGATGCTCAGTTATATCCTTGCTATGGAATTCTATTGAATGGTTGAAGAATTTACTAAAAAATCTTCAAATGTTACAGAATGCAATTATCCTAAACTCAATTAGGATTTAATTTATGCAACTCTTCTGTAACAGTACCACAGAATGGTGGTACGAACCTTACATATATGAAAGTTAGACTAATTCTTGATATATGCCGTGGAGTGCCAATACTTCCCATCAGATAAGCTTCAAAGGGTCCTGGTCAGCAGGCCAATTAATACAAAAATGAGGAGGGGGRAAAGTAGTGCCCATCTCATTTAACAGAACAAGCTGCAAATGAGATGTAATATATGCCAGTTGCTAATATTAAACAGATTATAAATTATTTTGGAAGTAATATTTACAAGTCACTTGTTAATAAAAGCTTATGTAATATTTATAGCCAAGTACTTGATTGTCAAGATGCAAGTCTAATGAAAGAAATCACAAGTATTGCAGCTAGATCATCACCCCGGAACTGGACCTCATGTTGAATATTATATTCTTCCAAAGCAATAATTTTTCATCACTGTTTATCAATAGGTGAATAAAGTCTTGAGAACATGCTTGGAAAGACACTTAAATCTATTTCCCAGAAATGAGCAAGGAGGACCAGAGTCTAGCATACCTCAACAGTATTCCTCTCTCTTCCACAGTAATTCACTGATCTCAAGATTTTCAAAAGCCTCCATCAATTCAGGGCACTTCCATGTTYGGATATTTCACCTGGTATTAGGACTTCATGCAATTCCCTATTCTTGCTATTAGAGAATAAATTGTATTCAACAGGGTCATATCAGATGTTTGTACAGCACCTAGCACACAAACAAAAAATAACTCATACAGTGACTGGTCAGCYAGCCAGCAAATCAGGTTTGAGATGGTTAAGATTGGGCAACTAAAAATAAAAATAAAGCCTTTTCAGGAACCATACCTCAACAAGAATATGGAAAAGCCAACTAGTTTTAGAAGTATGAGTCCAACTATATTGGTGTCAAAGACTGTGAGAAATTGTAAGAGCTGTATTTTAGAAACCTCAGAACCACATAAACTAGATAAATTATTTTGGATATTAAAGCTAGATGACCTAATATATCAAAACTCATAGTAAGAGATTTGAACTATAAATGTTTAACTGAATGAACAACCCAAAGCTCAGAAACTCTAGACGTATCTAAAGCTCAGGAAGGAGAAGACACTAGGTACCTYGATCTTGCATAGCCTAGCTCAAAGTGGTCCACAGTGATGCCCTAAGGCACATTTTATAGCAAGACTGGGAGATCTGGTGACACTGCAGGAATCCTAAGCTTCATTTAAAATTTATCAACAACTTAAACAGGGATTGTCTCATTGTTATATATATTATCATCACAACTAAAATTAAATTCCTAATTAGGAATTTTTAAAGCATGTAAATGGACAAATAAACAAATATTAACAGATATAGAGATGTACTTAGTTCATACAATCTCAAACAAATGTTCAAGGGTAAAACATCAAAAATTGTGCAGTATTAGGAAAAAAATTCTTACAATACTACTATAGTGTAGAAGCAAACATAAGGCACGTTGTACAGTGAAAAGTGTTTACAGCAATGTTCTCTTCTTTTATTTTGGGGCAGAGTGGTGGAGGTTATATTTCAAGACAATTCAGTGATACTTGGAATGTGTACAAAAGGGGGAAGGGGAAAATCACCGAAAAGTAATATTTCAATTCCATGTTCTTTTCCAAGAGGTTGTACTAAATTGAGACAACATTGCTTCAATGCTTTTGACTACATGCTTTCAGCCCATCAATTACAGCTTAAAAATATACATTTCCTCATATGTGTATCAGGCCTTGCCTATCTGCCTGAGTACAGAACAATATGTCTAATAAATACCATAAAGGCTCTCCTCGACAAACCAACATAGTTTTACATTGTTAAGCCATTTTCCTTCATTCACTAATTTCTATTTTAATAAAATATTTCATCAAAAGATAATGACATGAAAAACTAGAAAGTCTGGAGCCCTTCCAGTTGTTGCATCGGACGTAGATTTACCTCTGCTTCTGAGAATGATTTTAATAATCCTCTGGCCTTTCATATTTGATCATTTAACATTAGTAAACACAGCATTCAGCAAGAAAGCATAGCTCTCTCCATTTAAAGACAAAAATCAGGAGTGGTCTCTTCTGAGAGGACAGTAAAATTTGCCAAGTGTTTTTTTTCTTTTCTCTGTAAAAGTTTGTCTTACTTAGAAATATTGTCACATTGAACGAGACAGAATCCCCCTGTGGCTGCAGACGGGCAGCCAGTTCAATAGTATCTAAGAGGACAGCTTAAAAGAGGAATGGCTTTTACTCCAGTCTCTGGCTGTTAATGAATGTTTCCACAGGCACCTGGCATTTGATAACAACACACAGTTGGAGCAAACACAGACTTTCGCTCCCCTGAGCTGTACTGCGGTAACATGTGCAAAGTCCTCAGGTACTTCTCTGGAAGTAGCGCCGGAGGATTTAGGCTTCAGATGTGCAGTCATTTCATCATCAAGAGAAATGACACTTCTCACTSAGAATTTTCTACCTACATCAGGAAATTTCAGATTATTCAAAGGTAGTCAGTACCCCTGATCATAAATGTGATCACCATCTGGACCTGSTATATGAGTATTCAAAACCTTAGTCACTGCCCTTCATACGATTTGAGGTTGGGAGGCTCTCAGAATTTGTCAGCTGACAGAATTATGTAGGTCTCAGAGTGGTCAAAAAGGGATTACCAGGTAAATAACTGTATTTTCATTAAGAATCTAGCAGCTAATGTTATGCTGAATTTTTGCCATTGATTCCTCTTCCACCCTGCTGCTCTGTTCCCACATGGTATGATTTGATGTTAAATCTGCCTTGTCACACATGAATTGAGGGGAAGAATGTAGCATGCTAATAACTAGAAAATCATATTCGTTTATTACATTATAAAAATATTTAAATAATATAGGTGCTTTTGATTTCAGAGAATGGCCCTATGGATCCAAGTCACTAAAAAGTAATTAAAACAGTGAAGAAATGGAAAACAAAATCTATTCTGGAACAGAGATCACCTGGACCATTCATATCATTGAAGCTTCAGGATTATAATTGCTGTAAAAACTTCATTTGGACTCTGGAAACACGTTGTAGGATCCAACATAGTGTAAAACAGTAAGTTATCCTCTTTTAAACCAGAATAGAAACAATCTTCAAGAAGTTATCAGTGGATCATTACAAAACAAAGCTATTCTTCCCCGCTACCCAGCCTGACAAAAGAGGTCCATGACAAGGAGTTTATTCCTCATGACTAGTTTATATCCACATACAAACATAGGGGTGCACAGACTAAGTAACCAATGGTGTAAAATTTTAAGGTCTTCTGGGTTCATTCAGAAAGACAGAATGAAGCATCTGGACAAAATATGTTAGCTATAAATTCTGCCTCAGATGCTGACCACATCAGCAGAGAATCTGGCTGTCCAACTGTCTCTAAAAGCAACATAACAACAGACGCTGACGGAAACACTTGCAAACAGAAGAGAAGAAAATAATTCTTTAGTACTGAAAGCAGTTTTTAAAAGATCAAAGAAAAGCTGGATGAAAAAAAGGGAAAAAAAAATCCACAGACTCATAAATAGAGGCTCCCAGAGTGTAACTCAGGAGATCACTTGAGGCCTACAAATTTTCTGAATGAAGCCCCCAAAATATTTTTTTCAATTGTGTGCGYATTACTAAAAATCATATATATGAATTTTTTTATGCTGCCTTCAGTTAACTGACTCTCTATGAGAAAAAACTCAGAAACTATAGCTTATAAATTATGTTAAAACAAAACAGGAACAATTAATCAAGATTTTATCTAGCTCTATTCCCCRTTATTACTGAAACTGAATAACTAATATCAGCTGTTGCCCAGAAGTTATATGATACGTATAAAAAACTTACCACCTTTGACAACTTACAAAGAGAAGTTCCACTAATTCAGTGAAAAAGTAAATTTGAGATTGTTTAGACAAAAGAAATACTGCAGAAATTTTCAACTGTTTCTAAAAGCCATATCATAAGAAAATAAATTGCAGACAGAGAGATATGAGTGAGATACAACACAGGTGAATAGTTTTCAAATATATAATAGAATTAATCCCTTCAAATAACAGAAATTCTTCTGTATTAACAAAAGGAGATTATTTCAAGAAAACTATGAAGTACTAAAGAAAAATATGGATCTTCCAGTTAACCACAACACTATGATTCAAGAGTGTTGAAGAGAAGTGTTACAAGAGGTCTAACTATTACAACAGAAAAACTTAAGAGATCTTCTCAGGGAAAACAAAACCAAACAAAAACATTTAAAAGTGTCAGTCCAGGTGGCATGCAAAGAATGTTCACATAACCTTTATCTTCATCTGAGAGAAATATGACAATTGGCAAGTACTCACTGAAGGAAAGGATTTCTATCTCTGAAGCTACTTGGATTGAGAATGAGTTCAGGAGAACCTTGATACTTCATCTTACATTATCTTTCCCTTACTTTAATACCTTACTTTACCTGCAGGCATGCCAAATTTACCATTTGCATCTATGGGATGTCAAGAGACTCTTCCCAGACTTCATAAAATAAATACTCTTAAACTCTCATCTATGAACCAGCAATGTATTTTAGTGCATTATTGTTGGTCCTATAAGAGAGGCAGGATTTATGCATATGCTCTTGCTCTATGCACCTTGTCAGCTTAGTTAAAAAAAAATCACATTCAATATTTTTAAATTATCAGTTGCTGTAGTGACTAGAGAAATGTTGTATTATTGTAAAAGGAAAGGATGACACCCATAGAATTCTACTGTAAAGTGTGAGCCACTGTATGAAATATAAATTTCAGAACCTCTATATTAGAAAAGGAAATCTGGATATAATTGCAGTCCTTTTTTGTTTTCTTTAATCAACAGAATACTAATAATTCTGTGCAGTTTTTATATGGTTGAACACAAATATAAATAGAACTTCACCAGTGGAAAAAATTATCACAATGCATATCATAGCAAACAATTATGAAAAACATCTACATTGATATAGTGAATAATTAATTAAATAMATAAAGGTACAAATATACAGTCTAAGTTTTAGAACTACTAAGRGATTAGACACCTTCATGCTTCTTGCATCCCAGAACTGAATTTGACAAAATCAGTCTCAGCTCTTATCTGATCCTCGAGATGAGAAAAATGCATATTCAACATCAACATGCAGAAATACTTGATTAGTGATAGTGGCGTTTTTTCTTCATCTTTCCTTTCTGCCCCTCAACATTCTCAAACTTGGCCTATTTTGCCAGAATGAACTTACAAATGATCGGTTGTTGTGACATGGATAAAATACGATGAGGCACTCTTCTCTCTTGCCCCAAAACAGCTTATTTTTCATGGAACAAGTAAATATTAGATGTGCTAAAGAAAGGGGGAACCAACCTGTAATTTAACAATTAGCTCCTTTCACATACAAAAAWAAGGTTCCAATTCCTTCTGTTCTGAACACTTACTATTTTGCTAGGATTTCCTACAGAAATCGGTTTAGATAAAACTAGTGAATATYCTTCACTTATAAAACCAATCTGATAATCTGATATTTTCAGTCATGTACCACAAGACTGTATTCTGTTTTAGAGTGAATATTACTCATATGAAACTTTATGATTTCCTGTGCTTCTTAAATATTCTTAATTTGTAAGGACATAGATTTTTAAAGGATTAAAATTAGCAAATTTCTACCTGTTTTGGGTAATTTTAAGGTACTGTAACATAGAAGAGAAAGACAGTTATCATCATTAATCCCAAATTATATTACAAAATAACTCTTCCACTTGAAGATACAGTTGAAAATACTCAATAGTATATATTGTCATATATTTCTAATTTTGACTCCAAAAGTTACACATCATTAATCTAAATGAAACAAATTAGTGGTATGCCACAATCAGCCTTWTTTGTTCAGGGTTGATTCTTTGCTGACATCATTATTACACAAGTGTTTTCTAAGAAACTGTCTAGCATTTACCTGAGTTTGTGTAAAATAAGAGTAAGGCTTTTAGTGTTGCAGGATGAAATTAATACACATATTGGTATGCAATTTTGGAACAGAGGATTTGACTCTCCCCTCCAGGACTCACAGAACAAATATTACATGTTTGGAGGTTTGTTTTAATGAACATAGACTGATTTGAGACTATCAATGTTTTTTACACTAGACTGCAAAATGATACAAAATCTTGGGTTAAGTTTCATCCACCGTGTTCAGGAGTCTACCAACCAGAGACCCAAAAAAAAAATTATATAACATTATCAGAAAAATCCTACCTCCAAAGACAACATTCCTATAATGTTAATTGAAATTTGGCCAAGCATATTATCACAGGATTTGTGATGTTTCCTTATTTAATTGCTGTTAGATTTAACATACTTCAACTCAATAAACCGAGTTGCTTCCTTCTTTAGGAACCATATCGGTTGTCCAAAGTTTTAAAATACAGCAAGGCAGACACGAATGCTGGGGATTTRTGTTCATTGCTGTGTACATACCACCTTTCATCATTCCCACTTCATAGCATTTTCGTAGTCGGCAGGCTTGGCAACTCTTTCTTCTGTTCTTGTCAATGGTGCACTGGTTAGTAGCTGGACACATATAGTCATTGTGCCCTGTAAAACCAGAGGGAGAGAAAAGTAAGGACACAGCTATAAACAATCTCCAATTACAGAAATTTCAAGACAGCCTAGAATACTTAACCTTATTTCTCACTGAGTGTTTAGTACAGCACAGTACGGCACTTCAACACAGGGAGAAGGTAGGGTTGCGAACACAATTTATCATGAAAATATTGATATGGATAATGAAGCTAACAGCTATTCACAATACAGCTACTCACAAGTGCTTTAGAAGTACTGTTAAAAACATAATGACAACTTCTATAGAGTAATTAAAATAATTAACAATCAAAGCAGTCAAAAAGAGAGTAGATGAATATGAACAAACCACTTGACTTTCTTGTGTTTAGTTTAGCAAACACAATGCCATCTGATCTGTACGCCTTTTTTGATGCTTAATAAGCAGACTGAGCAAAATGAATACTGGTTTATAGAATGAAAAAGGCCTATATAAGGATATTTTTAAATATCTACCAGACTTTGGAGCAGTTAAAAACAAACAACAATAACAGAAAATAGAAGCAGCAACCATTAATTTAATTGCATCTCAGGGACAAACTGATCTCTAATTCCAATGGCATGCCTAATGATATGAAATACATGCAAAAATTACAAATTGTTAAAATTACGGTGTGGTGCAGCCTAGGTTGATATTAGCACCTTTTCCTTCAGAGCTCACCTCCCTCCTTGAATACCCTCTACATCTCAATTTTTGCTAAAAACATTGTCAGCATACCGTAATTTGTTACTGTCAAGAGGCCTCAATTTTAATCCTTTCTTAAAAAGAAGTATCAAAGGTATTAAGTCTGCTTTAAAATTATTTTACAATCATAGACGAAGTTCAGCAAAGATGAAAAACACTATTCAATATCTTACTGGTTCTCTGTATTCATCTAAACACAACTAAGGTACAGCACACAACGAAACAATTTTACTGCAGAACTGTTTGTTCTTTCTTTCAGATCAAGGGATCAGCTTGAGGTAGAGTAGGGTGGGGGCTTGACAAGAGGCCTTGGTCTCATCAAATCATCTATCCTTGACTACAAATTAGAAAATAGAGTAAAAATGACTATCAGATTACACCAGGAACATCTGCTCTCTAATGCTACATAACTGGGAACCAATCAAAATAAGCAGCCAAACTGTAAACTTGTTAATATGGTGACAGCAGACTACACACTGTCTCAAATAGACAGAGTTATTATTTGTTAGCCCTGCTTAGTCGAATAGYATATGACTGGAAAAATCTGAATCCACAGGCTTTGCTCCAGGTCTGAGGTAAGGAGACAGAACAGAAATGCTACCGCAATCTCAGCACGAAAGACCATTTTAATTTTCAGTTCCTCTGGTATGATACAGACTGTTCTATATCTGATTCAAAACACTTCACATGTAAGAAAAAAAATCAAGTCAGAAAGAAAACAGTCTCAACCATATAAAGATGCAATATCTACAYGAAAAAGTAACAGAAAAAGTAAAAGCCACATTTATAAGAAAAGGTAATTTTATTTGGTCTCATTAAAAAACAGCAAAAAAAAATTGTTGCACCTGTCCTCAATTGTCAGCCTTGTTTTATAAGCCAAGCTGAAATAGGATCAGGGATGGACTGCAAACTTCAATTACACTTTTTAAAAACAAAGTAAAACCTTGACAGTTACARTCTCTGATCTTCATCCTAGGGAAGTTAAAAGGTAATATCATAAAGGGAACAAGTGCTTGCCCTGAATTCAGCAAGTCATTCAGAACAACATAACACTGTAGGACAATCAGACAAATGTTCCCAGTAAGGTCAAAGCTGAATACAAGCCTACCACCATTGCTGCACTGTGGCCCACTAGGTTCAACACTTCGAAAAAAAGTGACACTGTGCAAAAAAAAATCAAGTGGAATCAAAATCAACAACTGTCCTTTTTCAGAGCGGATACTTCCTCTTTTGCTCTGAACCTGGATTTCCCTACGCAAGCTGTAAGCTTATGGGAATAGGCACTTGGGCTTATAAAATAGTATACACAGAATTKTCCTATATATGGTCGAGCCACAGCCCCTATTGAAATGAATATGATTCACATTATCATATTTTCACAGTGAAATATTTTATTTTAAATATACACTTTAAAGGTAATAATTTCTCTGTTCTCATGCACAAGACCTGCACTAGCAACAAGCAACAATTCTTTCAAAGTGCTTGACAAGCTTCCCAGAACAGATCCTGTAAAATTTTCAACGCAAAAAAGAAGCGTCTGTGTGTGACAGGCATAATTCTTCAGATTATGAGTGCTGTAACTAACTTCATTGTTTAGACTTCATATATGCTATCATTCTAGGAGAAGCTAATGCACTTAATATTTTTCACTTTTTTGTTTTTTAATTTAGTTTAACCAATGCCTTAAGAAGACTGGAACAAACATAAGGAACCTGGAGAAMAAAAATTATAATTAGTTATGCAGAAGAAAAGATCTAATGCATGAAGGAAGAAGGGGAAAGGAAGGAAGGAATCTTTCCTGTTTCTCCACAATACCATCTGGTTTCAAGTATTCAGGCAAAGGAAGTGAGGAAGGAAGTTTCCTATGTAAGGAACAGAGAAAGATGAGGGCATTCTAGCTTGGGATGGCACGGAGCGGGAAAAGGTAGAAGAGCACAATTAAGGAAGAGGTGGCACTCAGAGATGAGCTTTATTTATAAGATTTAATAACTTAAGAACTCTGCTGTAATGAGTATTGTCTCTTAACTTTTCTGCCTTCTCTTTTATCTTTAAAGCTTGTCTCTTGGCCAAGATGGTTCAGAATGATTTGACTTACTAGAAGGAATCCCTCACCGCTGTGTGTAGTTAACCTGCAAGTAGGAGACAGGAACAAGTGCCTAGCTGCCCTATACACTATTTTCATGGTATCGCGAGAGTAACATGTGCTATAAGAGATGCTAATTAGACCATTAGGGTAGTCAGTATCAAAGGACTATTGAGAGAAAATGTCTTCAGCGACCTGTGATATCCTTAAATAGTACTTTTTTATTACTTATCTCACCTTGTTTCAGTCCTGACATATACATAACCTGCGCTGTTGTGAACTACAAAGAATGAGATCAGGAGAGCTGCCACAGGGGATTGGGGCAGTGTAGGGGGGAGGGGGAGCTGCTTTTTCATGGTATCTCACTCATTGTACTGTAAGGCACAGTAGAGTCAAGTATTTTTACATCACTTTCCAGAACAGGGTAGAAGATCTGACCCCTTTCCCAAAKCACTAATTTTAGATGTGGTATTCTGAATGATAGTGTCAACATGGGAGCAGGGGAAGCTGAGGAAGCACAGTGTCAACAAGAAGATAATGGTTGAAATCAAAATGATTTTGACCTTACTCTAAACCTACTCATCATAATCAGAGCTGTTTCATACTGTGCACACAGCCTAACTTTCTATTGCCACCATGAGTCATATGGCTAGCRTTTATGTTCACAGGCTCACATAGTTGTCAGCGTAAGGGCTCTCATGATGCATGTCGTGTATGCAACAGCAGAGCGTGCTTCAGGCAGAGTGGGAGTATCRTTTATCTTTGAGGATTTCAGTCAGCAAAACACTTCATATTTCATTTCATTTAAGTATTACTACATCCAGCAGAACATTTAAGCATCTGTGTAYTTCTGAGGAGTATTTCCAGCACAGTATATATTGTTAAAACTAAACATATGCTTGAAGGTTTTGCTGATTTGCAACTTTGAAGATCTGAGTTCATTTTATCCTTGACCAGCAAGGGTGAAAATTAGGGTCATTTTACTGTATTAACAGTAATTAACGTAACACACAAATATGTTTTTTTCTTAAATGCATAGACAGTTGCTGCGTTATACTCCAGCAACCATCAAAATTATCCTGAGAGAACAATTAAAGTAAGCATTAGAGGAAAAAAAATCAAACAAAATGAACTAAAGAACCCACAGGTCAGCAATGACAAGAAATRGCTTTAAAATGTTCAGTAAGGTTTAATTCTACCAGGCCAATAAAGGAATGTTTCTAGTCTGATAAATTTTGCATAACACCTAAACTGATGTAATTGATTCAGCTCATCATGTATTTCAAATGAAAACAGTGATAACCATTATTCCTCTAATTACATGCATTCTTCATTTGCATCTGTGTGATGTAAAGATTGAAATAATAAATAAATAAATAAATAAATAAATAAATAAATATTACAATCTTCACATCACACAACTCTTGAACTACTTCTTACCTATCTGCATGCAGACTGTAAGCCATTACATGGAAGCACCAGGTCATTTTATAAACTCACTGTGAGAGTGAAATCAGCAGAATTTCATATACCTAGGTGAAGGGAAGGCTAGAGTGTGGTGTCTATSTGCACCTTAGTGTGGATCAAAGAGCTCAGTGACAAGTAGGACGAATGGGTTATAGACTAAAGAGAAAACCTTGGAAAGAATACACTCAACAGCAAGAGGAAAGTTTCCAGAAACCATAAAAAAAAAAAAAAAAAAAAAAAAAGGTACCTGGACAATAGTATTGTTACATATGCTAATCCAATATGAACAAATACTGAATGTAAATTAAAAGTTACATAAATTTAAGTTAAACAGTCCCAGTAAAAGTGTATAATGATTTTAAAATCCCACTCTTTTCTAACAGGTTTCACAAAAGAACAGAAGGTCATGTCTAATTCCTTTATAATCACAGACACTCAAATTCACAGCTTAATTACCCTCAGACAAGGTCTTTGGATTTGGAACTTAAATCCTCTTAGCAACTACCTGACCCTGCTGAGAAGATGAACTCTTTTCTGTTTTTAAACTAGGAGGAAATTACTGTATATGATAGTAAGGAAATGGGCCTAGCAGATTGCAAAATATGTCTTCTCTGCATCTGATGAACAAGTCTTTTTTCTGCATACCTCTGAAAGAAAAATCACAGTCCCGTAAGTGAAAGAAAAAGGTCAAAATCTAAATACTCTGTAATCTCTCATTCAGCTGTGTCACACAGCTCCAGTACTGAGTGTTTATGTTCTAGTGGAAGCTTCTTGTCTTCATGTGTGTATAGCATTTTTCATATGAGCTGTTAATTCAAGTTAAATTATAATGATGTTGACCTTTCTTTTAACCTTTTCTTACGCAATTTCAAAAAATAAGAAAAATAAAGAAAAAAGATGAACAAATACTGCATGAAGATATTGAATTTGCTGCCGCTTCAACAATTTAATAATTCAGGAATACATACATGCAGAAAGAGTGACATGTAAAAAGTAAAGCATTACTTAAGCTTTACTTTAGCTTTATAATTATGTAATTATATACATTATAAATAACAGATGTGTGTGTGTATACACACACACATACACACACACACATATAAAAAATATATAGCAGACCATTTCAAAATTTTTCTTACTGGCCTGAGTCCTAAAATTTGAATTGGTGTTTCAATTGCTATTCCAGGATTAGGATACAATATGCAAATTTTACTTCTACCCCAACTCCAGCTCCRTCTTCTTAATTTTAGAAAGTACAATAAAATAGGAAGTATATTTTTTCCTCATGACAAAGACACCAATCTAGATCCCAATCTCTGTAAAATCTGGCAAGGARTACAACATCTACTTTCTGTTTCCCTATCTGATAAATCACAATGGTTTTAAACCTTTGGCACATGATTAAACCAACAGCTGTGTTAAAGGAAAAACTCCCACAATGTATTACTCACAAGCATCTCAATATGATCCTTCCAGAGACAAAAAGCATTTTCAGTAGAGAGTCATAGGCAAGCCATGGCCATTTTACTCCTGCAGACTTTAAAAGATCTTTGTTGTACTTTTAGCATCCCAATTTATTCGAGCTAAAATGGCAAGAGGAGAAATTCTACTATGGAAAACTCCTTCAGCTAGGCCAAAAAGTAAAAACAATTGCTAAGCTACACTTGTGCATGTAAAATCCAATTAGTTATGTGCAACAAAAAAATTAATACACTTCTATTTTAATTTCACATATAACATCAGCCATTGGATGTTGAACAGTGATGGCATCTATTCAATAAGTTTTGCTAGTCTTACCTTATAGTTGCATCTTAGGTAATTAAATGGTCCCTAACACTGTAAAGATCACAAGGAGCTGAAAAGTATTCACTCCTAGAGTACCTCTGTAAGAGAAAGTGCTAGTATTTCCATTAAATAGATGGAGGTCCAAAGGAAGGATTTTTCACTGCAAGTGACAGTGTGCAATGGGGATGGTGTTTCAAAGCACAGAGAGTTTTCAGCACGGGAGACTGCAAAACAAACCRTAGTACAGTCATCTCCTGGTATGGTTAAAATATTACACTAATCTGTAACATCAGTACTTTGACAAAAATCCCCTTTTATACTTGTGCAACACCTTCTTGTGCAAAATAAAAACCAGTTACACTCTTCTTCCATTTATTGATCTATATCTGTGCCCCTCAGCTTGCTCACTTACACTCTAGCAACACTCATATCCTACAGCAGATTCATCCATTTTACATCCAGAAGGAACAACAAAGATTTAGTTTGATGTCCTGCATACTTGGCCTCATTTTAGAGTGGGAAGTACCTCTGATATTTATTACAAGGAAGTCCAACTATTTCAATTATTTGTGACTAAATTAAAAGCACATCTTTGAAAGGAATACATGATCTTATTCAAATAATCCAGACAATGAGATATTTACCAGATCTGTTACTAAATCATTCCAGCAGAGAAGTGTCATGCTAGCTCAGTGAGTTTTATTTTACAGTAACCTTGAGCTAAATACTTCAATCAAATTAGTTTATAGTCTCCTTTTGAAACTAAACTATGCTAAAGATTAGCTACTTCCAGTATACTTGCCACATTAGTTATCTTACACAGTTCTCTCTACTTTGATTTCCACTTCTCAGAAGTGACTACAAAGGACAAACTTAACCTGCTGAAAGTCTGAAAGCTCAYGGGAGTGGAGCTTATGAAGCTGGTTTAAACTAATAGACCCACCTAAAGGTTACAATAAAGTATTTCTCCTCACACTCTGTTTTACAGAGTGGAACASTTAAGATCAACACACAAATGTGTTCTCCAGTAATTAGCTCTTTCTTTTTCCTAGTCAATGTTCTGAAGGGCTGACAGGCATAGCACCAAGCTAGGAATAACATGAGTTTGCAAATGTATAATTTGCAACATATAACTACTTCCCTCATATTTATGTACAACTTAAGTGACTTTTTGCCACTTTTGATGGTTTTCTTTTGGACCCTATTAAGATCATCAACACACTGAAAATGATATTTTGACAATCTTATCCCTATTATTAAAACAGTCTGCAATGTCTTTTGGCCCATGAGTTCAAATGGTCACATCAACACTTCACAAATCCAGTCATTAGGATCCTTGACATTCATAAAATACAGCCTACCTTTATGATGGGATTTTCAAGACAACATAGGAAAGAAGCTCAGCCTGATCACTGAACCCACTATCCTAGTGCACTGCCTATTAATATTGTTGCCACTATAAAAATGTCAGGATGCTCAAGACAAGAGTCATCATACCTTGGTGGTACACCAGCAAGCCTTGGTATAATACTGCAGCAAGATCTCCCCTCCCTGGCTCTCACTCTGACTGATCATGACTTCTTCTCACCCTCCTCACCCTCACAGACCTTGCCCAGTTTCTTTCCTCTCATTCTTCCCAAAAGCCTGAGAGATACAGGAAGGCCAGCAGAGGCTCCTGTGGGGGTGAGAAGTCTGCATGCACTGAAATGGACACGTTTGATGTCCTTTATTCCAAAGCAGCAGGAAGAAGGAGTAGAAATYGGAGAAAAGATGAGAAGAAGGCCAAAAAAGGGGAAAAGAGATTCTTGATTYCATTCACAACTGCTCTGCAGTCTTGAAGAGCAGTAAAATAATCTCACTCATCCCTGAAAGTCCCCATCTAAAATCCTGTAGAGATGTTTGCAGATTTTTTTCCATTTCCTCTCCACATTAAACTCACTCTGCTACCTACTACACAAGTKAATTTTCTATAATCTGGGGAAACCTTCAGCTAGTTGTCCATACATATCTGACCATACCTGARGGACTGGTAGTTCATCTGTTTTCTGAAAAGTACATTTTTACTGTAGTCACTATTAACCATGTCATTGTATTCAGTTCAGCATTTAAGCATACAGTTTTTAACCATTCTGAAGTACAGTTTGAGGGAACATGAAACACTGTTCAGCTTTTTTTAGTTGCTTGATAAGGCATACCAATCAAACAGAATCTTCTAGAGGAAGTAAAACACCATTAAAGCTARTAATACAGGATACATTAAGTATTGTTTCACAGGGCTAGGAAATTTGTCTAGGAGGCAGGAAAAGCTTTAGACTTGGCATAAGAAGAACCAATGGTGGTTTATAAAATCAGACAGCAATCAGTGAGTATTCTCTACTTTCTGGCAAAAAGTATGTTGCCCAATTTTAGAGASGCTTTCCATATTATCTGGGTGACATTTCATGTGTGAGCTAGGAAAACAGTTCAGATGATTTGAGAAAATCAGTCATGGGGAGTTACTATCATAGTTCACTGTTAAAATAGAAGCTGATATTGAATCAGGCTTCATAGTGTCTCTCCCAGATTCAGTTCTATACAGTATTTTCCTCRGAGATGGGTAATGGACCAGAGAATATATTTTATTAAATGTTATTCTTTCACAGATTATATTTATAGGTGCTATAAGAACAAAGAAAAGACCAAACTACTCTGCTAGTGAGACAGAAATAAATCTGAAATAAACGGCAAGTCTTCTGGAGTCTACAGGATAAGAATTCAAAATTATCTTGGCAAACTRGAGATAGCAGGCAATACAAATCACTATGTTAAAACTGTAATAACCAGATTCACAAAACAAGGTGAGGAACAAGTTATTAGTTCTGTAGGAAGGTATGCTCGAGCTTATTCTGCATTGCACACTGACAACGAGTGAAAAGTGTCATGTTCTTGCAAATAAGGCAAATCCTACGGTAGGTTGGACAWAGAGGAAGACCATCTGCTAGTACTGAAAGGTTCAGCAATGGTGAAGCATCTTCATAAATGTAATCATACTTCAAGAAAAAAAGAAAATAGGACAAACTGGAGAATGTCCAAAGTAGARCAACCAGAAGATTAGAGGTATGGAGAACACAGTCTGCAAGAAAAGACTGAATAAACTGGATTTCTTCAGGGTAGGTAAAAGAGACTGAGACAAAGGTGTGATAACAGTCTTCTGTACAGAGGGAAAGAGAATAATTTGTTTTCTGCAGCATGATAGATAGGAAAACAAGTGATGAGCTTAACATGTAGGAAGGTTCAAATTCAAGTTTAATAATACCCTTCAAAGATGAGGAGAGTCAAATAGTGGAACAGACAACAGGTTTTTAAGAAGATAAACAAAAACATGTAAAGAATGACATAGTAAGAGCTGACCCTATCATAGGACAGAAAGATGGACTAGGTCTCAAGCTCCACTCCAG
The DNA here is from genome assembly GCF_003343005.1 of Rhea americana. Classification (NCBI taxonomy): domain Eukaryota; kingdom Metazoa; phylum Chordata; class Aves; order Rheiformes; family Rheidae; genus Rhea; species Rhea americana. The sequence goes on along the minus strand of NW_028186396.1, from coordinate 285,704 downwards.
CCCAGTAATTTGCTCAGACCATGAAAAATAAGGAAGTGTCTTAGATGCAAACACCTTAAATCYACACGCTTGCTGAATGCAGCAATTAAAATTTGTCGGAGAAGTACCACATTCAAAGTTGATTGAAAAGGTGGAAAAAAAATATTGAAATTTGCCTGTCAATAACACCTAGGTTTCTGAAACAAGATCACCGTTGATAAGAATGCTGATATTCAAAATGTGCATTAAAAGGCAGTGATTGGAGTACATATTTAACTCAAGGACCTCTAGAGAAAAAAAAAATACTAAGAATCATAAAAATAAAACATGTTTCAGAAGAACCTGCCTGTTCATTGGCTGTTGGAACTGTCAAAATAATGGATAAACCCTTCTGTTTTTCCAACATATTTTCTACACTTCTAATGGTCAGCTACCTCTGAAACTGGAACTGTGTTTTTCCATCCTGAGACTAAATACTAGTCTGCAGTCCCCTGTTAAATGGGCTATGATTACCTCTGCATGTCTCACTTAGGCTTATGTTCYGCAGTCTTGCTCTTTCTGCTGACAACTCATAGAATCAGTGGATAAGCAGTCTTATTAGGGAATTTCTGTCTTCTCAGCTGCAGGATCTGTGCAGCATTTGCAGCTGTTATCAAACAGATTACAAGAAATACCATGAAAACAGAAAGCAGCAATGGAAAGCTAAAGGGAAGATCTCAGAAACCCCCCAAACTGACAAACTTGCAATTGCTACCTTGTGGTATTACCTGATCAYTCACTTACTAGGCATGTTTTGCCAATGAAAGTCTTCTCCCCAATTCAGAAGAAATTATGTATGTATGTACCACCTCTAATGTTAAAAAATTTGAACTACGTTGTCAACAAAGTACAGCTCTATCACTGTGAAGCTAAACAACTGATAACACTCAAAGTCCACTGCCAAACTCTCCTACTTGATGTTCAGAAGGYGTAACTGTTAAATACAATCCATTTTCAAGCCACATAACTAAAGGACTTCCCAGCTTCAAGATTTCCCACACTYTGAAGACCACTAGGTCTGTGTAATTTAAGACATAAATGGCAAGCCTTTGAAATCCCTCATCAAGGCTATTCATCGATTCTCAGATGTCAATCTATTTTTGCCTGCCTTGTATCTCCTTGCATCATGGATTAATTTTTAAATGAATATTTGTGAAATTTGCCAGATTTTCGCGTGAGTCTGCAGCTAAGAGAAAAGTCAGAGAAAGCATTTATGAAAAAATCAGAACATAAAAAGGAGACAAGAAAATAGAACTGAAAATTTCTGAAATACTATGGCAGKTCTGAGACCAAGATACACTTCAAAATAAGGAGTTACACTTTTGTTTGTTCTGAATCTCATGTGCTCCCCCGAGGGTTCTCAGGCCCACATACATATGCATTTGGACACTAGTCAGAGGTGATAAAAGCAATTCCTTCCTATCTCATGCCTTTTGATGGCTATCTAAATAATAGAACTAGAAGGAGGGGGAAAGACTGTGCGAGTCACAGGTGATTTTTAATTTGTAAATGGTATTTGTGAGGCTGATGTTGAAATGTTTCACACAATTCTGTTATCCAAATTTTAAAGAGGTTATTAAGCTGTGGGAGGATCATAAAAGGTGTAAAAAAGGAAGTGACTTGGAAGATAAGATATACACTGGGAGACTTAAGCATTTTAGTTTACTTAAGATATCAATATGATTTCATTGTAACATATAAGAATTTCCAACAGGAGACCAATACCAGATATTAAGAGAAGTTCATGGAGTGATGTGAAAGTCAAAGTAATTCAAGCTAGAAAGGTATTTTTTTTTAGCAGGTGGGACAACAAATCATTAGAACAAGCTATCATTGGAAATATGTTCTTGAGCCCCACAAATCAAGGCTGATGTCTTCCAAAAGATTTACTTTCCATAGAGTTACTGGGCTCTGTACATGGATAACACATAAAGTTTACACTAAAAAGAGGMCAGACTTAATGATCTAATGGCCCCTCTTGGTCTTAAAATCCATAAATATTTTAATAGAGAAGTACAGTGTGCTGTGATGTGACTGCTTGTTATGCCTCTGGATTCAAGTCAGTTGACCAATTACATTCCTGAAGGCTACATAGGCTGGGTGAGGAATAAAGCAGTCTTCTATCACCAAGCAACACAGTGTTCTTTGTGTCATATGATTTTTCTCTCTTGTGAAACACTGTACATTAATATCAGTCTGCACAGTGTTTTCTCAAAACAAAGTCACTAAAATCACTATTGGGATATAAGCTAGCAAAAGGGACTGACATCTGCAAGTTTTGGAGGCACTGGAGATTTTCACCAACCATCTGTTGTTTAAACAAAATTCAGTAATTGTATGTAGTTGAGAGACAGTCACCAATACAGTTTGTCTTTTTAGCTTTTACTATTTAACAGTAAAGAAAGACTTTAGAATCTGAAATTCACAGATTATCTCCAGAASCATCCCCTCTGGTAAGGTCCAATGAGGATGTGATTTTTCACAAAATTAAAGTAGTTACTTATGCAAATAGAGACTTCACTATAGCAATTCTGCTATGAAATCTCTGATTAAAAGTATACAGTAGACCAGTCATCTCTGCATCTATGTCCACATTGGGAAATACAGCATAGAAAAGCACAAATGTAGTTTTTGTATATTAAGTGTTTTACTCTATAAGTAGCAGCAACAAAAATCACTGCTTCATTGCTGAAAGAATTCTGTATTACAATACAAGGATGTCCAGTTTTACCTCAATACAGTTGAATCATATGATTCCCAGTGAATTTTATTCATATTTTAGGAATGCATATCTTATCTACATTCCCTATAATATTTACACATTTTTCTACACATACTCCTAACACCTATAGCACCTAGAAATAGACAGTATTAATCACAACCTCTTTTACATCTTCATAATTTACAAGATAAATGGTGTATTTTCTCACATATGCTGAATCAAAAAATTACCATCATTTTAGTAAACTGGGCATGTGTTCAAGGAGAATATGGAGTTGCAAAGGTAGACATCTCTTCCAATTCCAGGAGGAAATTCAAAGGGTCCATTAGCTCATCATTTTATGAYTTATCACTTTATGTCTTTAAAAATCCTTTACAAGGCTTTTCATACCAGTTGCGATCAATTGATAATTACAATTCTCTCATAAATACTCATATTCTTGAATTAGTTTCTTGATACTTATTGAAGATATTTCTTATGATAGCTGTTACCGCTCAAAGATATGGATCAATTGGAGAAAGTACAGAGGCATTCGACAAATAGGATCAGAAATCTAGAAAACATGTTCTACTGAAGAAGTGGGTTTGTTTAGTCTAAAGAAGAGAAGACTGAGGAAAGATATGATAACAGTCTTCAACTATGTAAAAGGTTGTTTCAGTAAGCCTTCTTCATGCCCACAAGGAATAGGGCAAGAATCAATGGGCTTAAATTACAGCAAACATGATCTAAATTAAAGATTAAAAAAAGCATTTTAAGGAACACTGAGACCTTAAGCTTTTCATTTTTAAAGTTCTCACATTTAAAAAAATATATTAGGTATGTAAATGTAGCAAGAACTAAATTTACTAATTAGTAAGTACTGCAGAACAAGTAGATGACAGATCCATTGCTGAGAACCATAACAATTAGAGACTAGGGCAGAATTATCTGTCCCGATGCAGAGCAGTGGAACTAAATGAAACAGTCAGACACAATTTTTTTTTTTTAATGACCAAAAGCTGAAGATCTGTGCTATACAGTTACAGGATAGCTAGTCCTTTACTTTTGCTTAAGGTATTGCGATTTTCACTTTGCTGCTGGGTTGTCCAAAAGCCGGTAATGCCAGTAACAGATGCAACAATTTGATTCTGTCAACATGGTAATGTTCTAAATGATAAAAGGAAGCAGGGAAACAAGGCATACTTCTCATACTTCTTTTAAAAAAAAAAAGTGTTCTGGGTAAGAGGACTTAGTTCAGTTTAAGCACAAGGACAGAATTTCAAAAATCTAAAATTCTAAGAAAATTAAGATGCAGTCAGAGGACTCAAAAAATAAAAGAGCTGTTCTCCCTACTTCACAAGTTTCAATAAATCATTCTGATGTTAACAACAGAAAAGCATTTCACCCTTTCTTCCTCCAGTCTTATTATTGACTGCTGGCTGTAAACACTGTCTTTTCTTAAAATCATTTAGATGAATCTGGAAAAGCAGAAATACAAGTAACTATTAACTAATCACTGACATTCAAATCATTTCATCACTGTCTCCCTTGGAGGCAATCTTTCACTTTTTTCTTTAAAGCTTGAAGAAATTCTTGAGCTGAATGTTGGAAGTCTTATTTAACTCCCCTCAGAGGTACTCATGCAACAAAACAGGTAATAATCACACCTCGTGATATGAGGCAAAAAATGTTTCTCATTATGCTTACTTAAAAAAAAAAAAAAAAGGAGCTACCAGAATTTTTCTATGTGTGTATCACTTGGAGCTGTAAAAAACTACAGAGACCTAAGTATAGTGCTTTGCTAGTTTTCTACTTGGAAAGGTAGATTTTTTTTCCTATTTTCTTCTCCAGTGTAAAACATATACTAATAAGATTTTCAGTAGAATCATAATTTCATCTTCCTCAGTTTAAGAGATGTTGCACAAAGCAYAGAAGTATTCATTCCACAGAGTGACAGACATCTTAGTCAAGAATCACCCTGGTCACAGCAGTTAACACTGCTCCTGGTAGATGTGCTCTACTCCATGGACTCTTTGTACAGTACACTTTTAGCCATGCCATGACTGTGAACTATACAATTCTGTATATAGTTCAAAGCTCTACTTTTCTGGCAAACACACATATAATTTCATACAAGAAACCTTCCTTTCCACAYTAGTTCTCAAAAGACATCTGGTTTAGCTCAGTTGGTTAGAGTATGGTGCTGCTAATGTCAAGGTCGCGGGTTCAGTCCCATACGGGCTATGCTGAGGGTTGGACTAGATGACCTCCAGAGGTCCCTTCCAACCTTACTATTCTATGATTTCCAAGTAGCTGGGATTTGGACTGAGCAATCTTGCTAATGGAGCACTGAATATAGATTAAAAAATCATTCAGTGTGGATTGATCTTCACCTGAGAGGCGGTTCTCAAGAAAAAGTTGTTTTGAATAAGAACTTGTTCACAGAAAAGAGCTATGCATATCCTGAAAGAGTTGACTCAATATGGATTTTTAAATTATATTTCTCACTACCTGCATGATCAGATATACAGAAGCCAAGCAGAATGTAGACAGGCTTTTTTTCCCCCGTAGTTACCTGGGACTACGTAATTACATACTATATACCTGCCAATAGAATTCACCAAATACAGTGCTCAAAATACATGTGAGAACACAGCAGTTGCTGATGAACACCCACTAAATTTCATTCTCCTGGTCTCAGTCTGTAATGTCAAGTAGCTTCACATTTCCTTTGGAGAAAAGAGTTAAAGGGATTCACTTGAACTTATTACCTTGAATGCTTCTTTTGAAAAAGGCTTTGCAGCCCTCACAGGACCAGACCCCATAATGGTAGCCTGAGGCATAGTCATTGCACACAGCACAGTACCGCGTCTCCTTGGTGGACTCCATGGACAGGGTCCCTTTCTCGTTGGTGCTGGACATCCTCTCCCGGATATTGTGGCGCCTATTGTCAGAGCTTGGCCTGTTAATAATAAAAAACAAACACAAAACTCTCAGAAGTGTTAAGTCTCATCCTCTCCTGAAGACTGTAGGACAGAAGATCAGATCTAGTTTCGAAGCAACAGATTTACAGCAAAAAAATCTCATATCAACCTCTGCCCTCTTCTAATTGGAAAGGTGTAGAACAAATAAGATACAGGAGGACTCTTTTTTACAAATTAAGTTGGTGTTATTAGGGCAAAATCTCCTATCCAAAGGGAGACTGCAATATCAGTAGGTAGTGTGAAAATCTGAGGTTAAAAAAAAAAAAAAAAAAAAAAAACACTTTATGGCTTGCAAATTCTGATGCAAACATCTATATTATTTATCGGGCTGTTTTCAAGTGATTGCACAACTAAGTAGGCAAACTTTCCTTAAATTCTCAGGGATACCACATTGTATAGAATTAATCCCTATTCTCATTTCAAGACCACTTACATAAAAATTGTAAAAGTGTTTTATACACAAGAAGAAAAATCAGAACATATTAAAAATTGATGCTGAAGAGTTTTTGACTTAGTAGTTTAAAGGCCCTCCTGTGCAGCACACAGCTGAAAGAAAACTGAACAAATCTGTAGAGGAAATAGTAATGAGTTTACCTCTAGTAAGAGGTTGTTATGGGTAGTTACTGCAGGTTTGGTAGACAAGATTCAAAAAGATGAGGGGACATGCAATCACTAAGAGGAACAGTAACAATCTCCTTTCCATCTCTTGCTTTCCATTAGAGAGCAAGTTTGCACTACAAAGTGCCCAAGGGACAAATATAACCCAGTGCAACAYGAAAAAGCCTACTGTATACATTAATTACCCATTTACCATGGATGCTTTAATTGCTGATTATCGAACAGGTGGCACTTATCTCCTCAGAGCACCATCCTTTTCTCAAACAAGCTTATCCTGGTTTTGAGCCTGGGAAACTGGGGGCTTTCTCTTTCAGATTCATTCTTACATTCCTAATTTTGCTGTATTCCCTCCTTAGTGCAGCAAAACTTGCCGTGTTTTGATGAGCTGAGGTGTCTGGCACCAAAGGCACCTTCCTGCCCTAAGCCAGTACTCCCAAACAGTTTTCTGATGACTCGTACGCTCAACTGCTCTCTTTCATCTCCAAAATTCCCTGACGTCTCCTGCTGCAGTCCGTCGCAACTCCCAGAATGTTCATACCAGCCAAAGCTACCTGGAAGCTCTCCCAGGTGCTGCCAGCCATCCCATGGAGACACTTTTTATATGCCTTCCTCCCCTAAATATGCTATATTTTAACAGCTTTGAATGAATATCACAGTCACAACAGAAACTTAGAAATGTGTTAGCTAGCAGAGATTGTTATTGGCATGATTTAAGAAAGTTGCTTTTTTTTAACTCCAAAGTTTTGTATCAAGCTTTATGTACCAGATCATTCTGAACACTTATTTTTGGTTTTCATGGGACTTGTACAAGATAGAAGGAACTGCAAATGGTGAAGTACTGACATGGCAAAACTCTGTTTTCCTGGTGAAATTAGACAGTCAGAGGAGATCAGGATTCTGACACCTTAACARCCTAAGCAGGAAAAAAAAATCCATGTGTATTTTAGATGTTACRTGTAAAAAGGTAAAAACAGTATCATTAATAAACAAATTATTTGTTATATGTATTCAACACATACATGGCTGCATGTAACTACTTTTACGGACCTGCCAGGTCTAGACAGTTGACTTGAATCTTTCTTCGAATGTATTTTATCTCAGTACCTCATTTAATTTACTTTGTTTTTCTGCTGAGCACTGATCAAAGCTGTTGTTTCTTATCTCCTCCATCCGATTCCGTATCACCTGCAGTTGGATCACCTAATCCATCCTCCCTGTACAATTTTAAATTAACCCAGATGTGCTTTAAAATAGTAAATTTAAGTGTAATAAATTCAAGGACATTTTAAATATTTTGATTTAAAGAAAAACTGCAAGCAAGCAAATAACTGTCAATATAATTTTAACAGTAGCAAGATAATTCTGTAGATTAGGTATACACGTCTACAGGAYAGCTATTCATAATTTAAATTGTTTTTTGAAAACTGCTACAAATATGCATGTTACAGAAGACAAAATTCCCAAAATTGTTTTCATATCAAGAAGAAATCAAAATAAAGTACAATTTTATAAAACCAGACTTTTAAAATATCATTTAAAAACAGTCCATTAAAAAAAAATAAAAAATAAAGGTAAAATGAAGAAAATATCACATTCCAAAGCAATTGAATACTTCTGTGGACATGTAGTACCTTTATAACACTCCCCACTTAGTAAAGCAATCCTAGCTGGATATAAAATAAAACATCTCAAATAATAATGTAAAACTAAGTAGAATAACAAAATACCAAAGAGTATCTACCAAAAAGTATCAGTCACCACTCATACCCAGTAATTTACATTTCCAGCTTTTCAAAATACTTATTTTCACCCAGATTAGGACTCCATTCACCAAGTCATTTTTATTAAAACTACATTTAAGGAAAGAAGAGGCTGAAAAATAGCCTGAAACAAACAATAATGCTTTTTCTATCTAGAACAGCTAAGAAATCTCATGGAAAAATATATCCTCCAGAGAGAAGACAGACATATAAAAACTACTGAGGCAGATGCAGGAAGGATAGGCATACTTTGTCATGCTGCTTGAGGGAAGCCTACGCCACAGAGTCTGYCCATCCAGCTCCCAGCAGCGGGGCCACCTTTTCAGAGGAAGGCTACAGGCAGCTTGCTGCAAGTAAGTGCACCGGGGCTCTGCACGGTGCAGGATCAAGAGAAGCAAGGGAGCAAGGCCACTGCCCATAATGCCCCTGCATTTCTTGTTTTACTTAGACCACCATCGCCTCTCTGCTTACCCACGCTCTGTCACCCACTTGCTATACTGAGAGACCACAACAGATCTCTAACACAGACCTTCACAAAACAAAGTGAACCCAAAGACGGCCTTGCTGGCTTTCCTCCCCAAAAGTCAGTGCCACTCAAGCACAACTTTGAGGAAAGGTTTTGAAAACTGGCCTTGCACAATCATCACACCCAGGCTCTAGGGAACCACAAGAGGAAGCAAATTAGAATGCCCCAGCCCCATCCTCCCCAGAAATAACATCCTGCCACCTCTTTCCATGTTCAAGGAAACTTCGGATTATTGCAACTGCRGTACTTATTCGAGAGGGTGAAGAGGTAAACTTTTGGGAAGAGAGGATTCCAGTAACACAGAGCTTGCTAAGTCAAAGTATCATCTCAAATTTCATCCAGAAATCAGCTGCTAGCTAGTGCACATCACAGACCGCTGATGCTGTGTGTTGACAAAAAATAACAGTCTGCCCTCCATCCAGTTTTCAGTTAGGTTTCAAGGGCTGGCCTTCTGAAGAACATATTGCAGTAACTTAACCCAACTTAAATAACTTTGGCAAGACTATCGTACCCAAAATACAATGGCCTAACCTTTTCAACAATTTCCTTTGTAATCTATGCAAACAATAACAAAAAGAGACCAAAAGCTCTTGACAACTATGTTTACCAAACAGAAACAAAAAATCAAAAGGAGCGAAAGCCCCAGATAACCCCCTCCCTCTAAAGCCCCCAGTAAAACAGACTAGATTAGAAAGTAAAAAAACCACAGAGAGAGCATGATTTACTGCTCTTTTCTAAATGTAATAATACAGCAGACAAATGGAAAGTGTTTTGGAATCTACAGTGCAAGACAAACTGTCTTCTACACTCACTTTTATGTTTCCCACCTATATCCCCTATAAATGTTCACTCAGTTTGCTAGTAAACAATGCAGCTCTGCTTTAAACATTCACTAATTGCCTGTTGCTCTAAATCAGCTGGAGAGACATTAACTCCATGTTGACTACAAAGTAAAATGTGTATATTAAGAAATTGTATTTTTGTAATGTAAATTCACATTTTTACATCATAATATTCTGATTGGCATACAGGGTGAATTTAGACTATCCTAGAGCACACAATCCATGCAAGGGTTGAGTATAGGCCAATTTATTCACCAYCTCAGCCTTATTTGAAATAAAGAGATTTCATAGGTAGGTGAGATTAAGGTGATTAAGGAAGGACAGTTGTTTAAACAGGTGAAGGAGACACCTTGAGAAAGTCTAGGTTTCTGAATTTACACCTATACAAACAAATCTGCAACTGCTAAGCCTTTACAAAAACAACTTGAAAGTTCCCAGAGTAAAAAGCCTCATAACCAATATTCATTTCAAATGCAACCAAAGTCCAGTCTACTTTCTAAACACTGGACTTATTATAACCCCATTCTACTATTCAATATGAAATGAGTTAACTTGCTGTTAGTATGTGAATTTCCATCTGGTGCAAAATACTTATGAAAGATTATTTGGACAGAATTAAATGCTTGAGAACATTTAAAAGACATCTCACAGAGAAGTACTGCAATACAAATGATTGAGTATAGAAAAGACCAGAAAATTGCCAAGTAAATCAAGCACCTCAAAGCTGTACTTTCAGGAAGTAGCTCTAATGAATCAAAAAAAAAAAATCTATGTTATCCAAATCAAAATGTTGGCTTAAAAGAGGTACCCTGAGATGTCTAGCATTGTAATTACACTCCATCTTACTTGAAGGAGGAGATAGAAAATGTTGTATGGAGTTATATCTCAAACTCACAGAATCATGGAATATGCTAAGTTAGAAGGGACCTTGGGGCATTGCTGAGTTCAACCTCCACTCCACACCAGGCCAGCATCAACGTTAGCTCTGTTGCAGCAGCCAGGGAGCTGACAGCGTTCCTTGGCTATACCTGCTCAATGCATCAGGTTGGCTGAGGTTCCTCTTTGGGGCCAAGTGTGAGCCATCCATGTCAGTGGCTTCAAGCATGTTTCATTCATGCAGCTAAGCTCTCTTCCTCCTCAGGACAGGGTGGTCTCATCTATGCTGGCTGCTGGCAAAGACCCTCGCATAGCTCCTACCTGCAGTTGCATCACCTGGGAGAGGGCTGCTTAGCCAGAGTAAACCATGCCTGGGTACGTGAAACAAGGGAGAGCTGTCGGGCCGCTGTCTGGGCATGAGTCCTGGCCTTGTTTAGCTAACTAATAACAGATGCAGGCCTTTCTTGTTCTGCTGTCCTCAGCTTATTCCCTGATCTTCAGCACATTGTTGTCTCTGGTTGCAATGTCAAAAAAGGCAGTGATTAATGTTTTCCTTTCATAATGATGACACTCCTTGCAGATTAGTGTTGGCCTCATGAAACACGACATTTAAGTTCATCTGCAAATTCTGTATGGGATGAAGATACACCCCTGAGTGAAAATAAAAGTCAGGATGAGAAGGAGCTGCTTGCAGTTCAGATCTGTACATGAACTGCATGGCCAGCCCCTGCTCTTCCATCTACCACAGCCTTGCACAGCTCCCTCGGCCTTTACAGCTCTTTCCACCAGTGGAAATACATGGTGCAACCACAGGGGCCACTACGGAAGATCTGCCCAGCAGTTTCCTTGCCACCTATGGCAACACTCAAGGCGGAAACCTTCATGTTTGCTGGTTTGTTCTAACCTCATTTCATTTCACGGGGTTGCCTCATTTTAGGGATTTGGATTCTCTCTTCTCTTCCTTCAACATGAGTGTAGGGACATCTAAACAGTTGTGCCTGAGTAGCAGTGCCTAAGTCAGTGGTGAATGGATAAGATGGAGCAATAATTGACATAAAAGAAGGACAGTCAATAGGAAAAAMTACTTCAAAAATAACAGAAATTAAAGGTGAAAGGAGACTACGAGAAGAGGGCAAGAAAATCAATTGAAAATAGGGGCCAGTTCAACGCACAAAAAGAATGAAAGGCAATTGAGAGGAGATAAATTAAGAAAAAAAAGACCAAGAAGTGAAGTTACACAGAAAGCTCAATATTWAAATATTTTACAAGTATTTCAGTATTCACAATTTACAGTATTTCACAAAGTACCAGAAAACGAATTTCACAGCCAGAAGACACAGAAATATTGTCATTAGAACTAGAATAAAGAACAACTTGATCTGATAGGTAAAGTAAAAACTTAGGAAAAATAATTCCACATTGACCAAGAAATAGGAGCACTGAGGACAGGCTTTGTCAATATGAAAGTAAAAATTTATCTCTTTAGGTCATCAAATCTTCTTTTTCAACATTAAATCAAACATTTCCCTTGACATTAGTTTAAACATCTTCTTTCATCCTTAATTCACGTTAATTTTAAAACAAGTGTTTGAAATACTGCATTTAGATATGCCAAAATTAAACATATCTGAAAAAAGGCATTCTACRTTTCTCTAAAGCCATTTGCTAAATTCAGGCTAATTCTCTGTATTTTCAGTCTCTTAAAATTTCATTTTTGACAAATTTAAAATTTTTATCAGGTGTACCGCTAATATTTGCAGACTGGATTAAATTATAGAGATGTGTGTGTATACACATTCACTGTGTAGTCCATGCAGTCTCCAGAAATATTTACTAGATGTTCCATTAATTGGAGAGAAAGGGTACCCAGGCTTCTGAGTCACCTACTTGATGTCCAAATTTGGATGGTTTTTGTTTTTTCTTCTCCTATAGTTTCATTCTAACTATCAATTTTCCATTTTTTGAAATATAAGTTAAATTATTTTGAAGTTGATCCCCTTAGTAACACAGAAAAATGTAGAAGCCTTTGGAGGGGAGAGCTGTATTTTAAAAGGAGAAGGCCACCAGTCTGCTTGGCAGTTCAACAGGCCTGAAATTTAAACTGCTAGAAAAAAAATTGCTGGCAAGTCTGATATAAGCTAAAAATGGGTCTCGATCTAAATATTGAAAAATTGATTCTGTCACACTTAAGCATGTGTTTTGGGTGCTAGCTAGCTGTTTCTCAACACTGTTGGAATATAAATATGAACTTAGCTACAGGGTCGTTTTCTTAAGTAAAGAGTGTTATTGTAGCTGTACCTCATGGATTAGCCCAGAACTGAGAGTTCTGAAGCACTGGTAATTTCATTTTTTTCTTATGCATAGAATGCTAATAATTTCTTACTGTACACAAGGTGAATACAGAGACATCCACAAAATTTACTCTGAAATAAGACTAAGATTTTAAATATAGTATGCAGCCGCACTGCCTCTGCAAAAGCAACTGAAACCTTCATTTATCCCTCCTGTGCATATGCACACTATCTCTAATTATAAGATTGTACCTTTCACAGGGCAAGAGTTCATTCAGTGCACATAAGTTAAAGGAATTTATTAAATGAGATGTTACTCTGTGTTTGGTTTTCTCCTGATTGCTCAGTGACTGGCCCCACGCCTTACTATCAGCACACTATCTGAATTCAGCTATAACGTCAGAATAAATTTCCTCCCAGCCTTTCCATGGCACTATACCATTTGAGTGGTTGAGGGATGTTCATGAATGTATTTTTCCACTACCCTCATGAGCTGAAAGGATGAAAAATAAAGTTGGGAGAGATTAAGGTCAAAAGTATATTCTGAGTTATGTAAACCTGATTTTTCTGAGTTCTCACCACTACATACCATTTTGCATGTTCAGAGTGCTACTTCCCTTGACTGCAGTTGCAAGGATAAATGCTCAACACTTCCATAAATCAGACAGAAGGACTTCCATTCAGCACAAAGGAAATTACAATAAAACACAAGTTTTGTAAAGAGTTTGATTTAAATGACTTCCCAGCTTCACAAAGGCGTTTGTGACAAATGTTAGACAGAGAATTTAGTTCCTCAGGCCTGCAATCAGCTGCCTTCACCTTATACTTCTGGAAATCTTTTACCTCATTCTTTCCTTAGTTACCAGTCCTTGCAGCAAGTCCTTGCAATTATTATTATAATAACTGCATCATAATCTGGAGGCACAAAGGGAACATTTGCACAGTTCACCTTAATTTTGATCTACAAAAAAAAAATACTTGGTTTGCAAACATATTGCTTCTTCTGGGTGTACCTTCTCATCTTAGAAAAACAAAAATCTTATCCGTTGGCCATTCTTTGATCTACCTCCGTCTTTGGGCTTTTCAGTCCAGCCTCAGTCTCCTTGTCCAGAAAGGACAAATTTCTCTCCACCAGTGCCTGACCTGGACTGAATCTCTCTGACTACTTTTTCTATTCAACCACTCCCCACATCCAAAGTCTCATTCTCTCTTATTTTCACTTCACTTCAAATATGTTCCCAGTATCCTGGGCTGGAAAGTCCCTCTCTCCACCATTTGCTATATCCTTGTATCCCAGTCTGCCGTGACTACTTATTCAATCTTAATATTAATCTTATAYTTTTCTTTAACCCACGCCACCAGTTTCTCAAGTCATAATTGAGATTTGCAACTAAAGGAGGACTTAGGGACCTTAGGATTATGATTTGTTGACTACATGTAATTCATTAATCTTAAAGAAAGGATTCTATTTTCCATAATAACTTTCTGGAAAAAAAATTATATGAATTTTTAACAAGGCTGAATTTAAAATTTCTGAAGTTCTGCAATGAGCAGCTCATTATAAATGCTAGAATCTTTCAGTGAGAAAAACTAAGATGTTCCCAGTCAGTCCAAATAGAATTAAAATATTTTAAAAGTGTTTTTTTTAAATCACAAAAATTTTCTTTATACTACCTTTATGACCATGAAATTTAATTTACCTATATTGCCTTGCTTTACCTGACTTGTCTGTCCCTTATTTTCTCCTCCAGACTGCGAGTGCATTTCCCATAATGCAGGCCCTTACCGTATTAATCAGACCCATTGGAGTCCAAAGAGTCTGTGTGTAACCTTTGGCCAAGACACTTCGCCCATTGGATAAAGTGGAGACCAGAAATACATCTTTAAACAATCAATTGAGAAATGCCAAAATATCCATCWTATGTAATATTGCCATAACATTTTCCTGTTTTTTTCCTAGAATTTCAGTTTTGAAATAGGAGAAATTCTTCATATTTATGTTTTGAAGAATATCAAAAACCAACACAGAAATCCAGTTTCTGCTAAGAAAAAGCTCAGTCAAGAAACTAATTTTTTAATTTTAAAGGAAAAATCTTTTATGTGATTTGCATTTTGCAGAAAACTCTATTTTTAAAAAGTTTTGATAGAAAAATATATAAACTCCAAAATATTCTTTTTTATGCATATTTACAAAGAAATATATATATAWAAATATGTATATAATATGCAAGAAACACATTCAGAGGATAGACAGTTCTGCAGTTTTAACGATTCAGAGAAGTTCCTGCTAATTTTACCAGTAGTCAAAAACTGCACTGCTATCTCAGTGTGAGACCTACAAACCCTGCAATCAGTGTACAATCAGTGTATGCTAGTATTCAGTAAATCATGAACAGACTATTCCACAAAAGACTACATATCTAGCCCTACCTCACAAGTACTTGTTTTAACTTGCCCTTACATTTGCAATGAATGAGCCTCCCTCTGTTTCACTAGGTGTTTCACTATCTAACGTCCAGCCCAAGTTCTCTCTGCTGCAAATTAAGAGGGTTTTGGGTTGGGGGGGAGGGGGTTGGTTATTTCCAGTTAGCCTGAAGAACAATTCGTTCAGTCACCGCCCTCTTAAAACAAGCTTCTTCCTTTGGAGGATGCTTGCCACGTCTCCCCTCAGTCTTCAGCCCTCCTCCCACAAAGTCTCTCCTTTAGCTCTCCTGTCCTCTTGCTGCTCTCATGGGAGCTTTGGCTACGTCTTTCTAGAAGAGTCACCCACAGGTAGACATGAAACTCCCAATGGTAGCTTGCCAGGCTTTCCTAAAACAGAATATTTACCTGTTTATCTATTTTTATTGTATGTAGTGCTCAGAGAATAAAATTTGCCTTTTCAGCAAAAGAATTTCATTGTATTTAGCTTATGACTCTCTCTACCCATTAGCTCTTTTTCTACAATCTACAATTGTTTTTATACAACCCTTTTGTCTAGCCAATACCACAGTTATTGTACTTGTGCATTAGATTTCTGCTTCCTAAAGGCTGGGCACTGCACTGACCCTTAGAGGATTTCAGAAATATTTAGTGTTTCAGATTCCACTGTGGCAAGCAGCACTAGAAAAATGTTCCTTTATATGATTATCTATCAAGTGGCCCATTTACAGATGCCTGCTACTTTTAACAACAGGCAAAGTCATCTGTTTATTTAAAAATCTATGGTACTATTTTATCTTTGGATTAAAATAAACAGTACAAATTATTGTTTCGATATAGTATTTTTGTCCCAGATCGCTGGACGCTCTCCTATTCATTAAGAAACCATTTCAGTGAAATAAATACTTGTTCCGATTCCCCAGGATCCAAAATCGTGACCAGCCGACTTGCTCAGAGTTTCCCATTTCCACCTCCTGCCGGGCACAGTTTTGTCTGGTGCTATCCGTCTCTGACACGGTCTCTCTTACTCAGTTACGTCTCTCAAAGCCTCTGGTGTATGAAGAGCCATATAATCTCAGGAAACACCTTAATCCGCTGCATAAAATCATGCCAAACGTGATGAAGAAGCTGCTGACAGACAGAGAGTACATGTGGGCACAGCACAGATAGGATTTTCTGGAGCAACGTGGCATTGGTGTGTGGCTGCGTGGCTCTGGGGACAGAAGCAGCAGGAGCCTGAGTGTGGCAATCAGCCGTGCCCAGAAGTATGTCAGAGTGGAGGGCCTGACAGGCAAAAACTCGGGGAGGGAAAGGACATCTGACATGAGTGTAAACAATCTGAATAAAATATGTCCTAAAAGCTGGAAGCATTAGAAAAAGCTCAGCTTTATCTGACAGTCTCTGGTGTATACCCTGTCCAGCTTTCACACATTTAGAAATATCTATTCCCCTTTGTCTCCATTAAAGTTATGCTAAGTTTCAAAGGCTAGGCTGAAAAGTTGTACTACTGCTTTTTTATATATATAAGCCTTTAGATTTAAAATACGACTTTTGTGAAAAAGCCCAAAATCAGCCTTTCATGTAAGAATCATACAACATCCAGAATAAATCTTTTCTCCAGGTTTTGCTGTTTCTGGAGAATTTTGTTCAGAGTTACTCACTTCACCAGGCTAAACRCTTTCTTTTCCAGGAGATCACGCTTCTGAACCTAATTTTCAGATGAGGTAGCACAGTCTACTCAAGTTCTGCAATCTGGAGGGAAAAGGTTAAATGCACTCAGCAGGTTAGAAAAGGGTGTTACAGGAAATGCTGCCTGTTTCTTACACCTAGTTCCAGACTATTTCAAAGGTAAATGCCAGCAAAAACACAGGAATCAGTCATAAATCTTCCCTTACCATGTCTTTGCAGGGCTTTTATGGACTCCTGTGTTCCTTTTATTCTTGGTCAAGCCCCTTTTCAAAGTATTTCAGATACAAATGATAAGACTTCAGTTAAATCAATCACCCAATGCTTCTTTAAATTCTTTTAAAAAAATTCTTTCAGCGATCGAAATTAATTAGGATATTTTGGAGAAAAATGCTTGAAGGAAATAAATGTTGTCTTTTACACCAACTTTAAAAACATGTTAAATATTGATGCAGATTGTATACCACAACATAACAATGTTTTAAAAACTGCAGTCTTAACTAAAACTATCATTTCAAATGGACATTTTTTCTAAAATGACATTTTCAACTGAGCTTTTGAAATAAAACCCTGTTGCAGCCACATATGGTCCCAACAGAGAGATCAGAGGGCTGTAGGCCACAGGAAAATAAACTTTCATAAATAAAAGACTGTTTAAAGTGGTGCTTGTAAACTCATCAAAGTGCAAATAGCCTTCTTGAGCTAGATGATATATAAGCACAGAGCAAAAGACAAATCCTTTCCCAAAGAGTTTACCACTCAAGCCTTCTCTAACACCCTATGTCAGCTGATAACAAGAACACAGCRAAAAGACTAAGCAGAGGTGCTTTGCCTGAAGACATGATAGAGGTAGAATATGGGGAGGAATCTAGSAACTTGGGAAAATCTGCTTCTAACATAAAATAAGGCACAGCTGTCACCTGCRTGTAAAAATGCTTCGGTATCTGTGTGAGATGTTGTTGCTTATCCGCAGCTCCTTGCTCAGGCCCAAACCAGTAAATCCTAGGAATAGAGCCTTTGAGGTCCTTGGACTAACAGTGCACCCTCTAGGGCCTCAAGTTGAAGCAGAATAGATTAAATGATTCAAAYAGCCCTTCGATACTATTCCTAGGAGCATATAAATGTATAAGTGGACTTCTTTTGTCCRAGATAGAAACAGGTAAGAAAAAAAGGAATTCCTAAATGTAGGGACCTGTTAATGCTTAAGCCAGTTTCACCAAGCCAAGTTATTAAAACATGGGACCTGCACACTCCTAGTAATGCAGAGCGGCCAGCCTGCCATATCAGYGGCGTACAAAAGCCTCTGCAAGACTGGAAAATTGCAGGCTGTGGTCAACATTTGACTGACAGTCAAAAAGGCAGAGGAACTGATCCTAGTTGTTGCCCATATGCATGTAAAACATATCCTACAARCTCAAATTGACTGATCTTTGGATGCGTGAGAGTGTAACAAGTGTAACAGATGGGACAAAAGTAGATGATAAGTCCATGGTTGAGTGTTATGGATCAAAGGACAGGCAACAGATGCACGATAAAAGGCAAATAAAGAGCCAGTCTGAAAACACGTCATGCAAACCAGTCGTTGCATGCAAGAAGGGCTGTATTTCACCTGCAGAGCTGAGCTGCCAGACTCAGGACTATAGTGCTGTCTAGCCAAGAGAATATCCATGCATTTAGCTTGTTATTTACCCCTCTTCCTCTCTTTAGAAAAAATGAACAACAAATTGTGTCAACTTTCAGTCTTCTGAGGTCTGGATAGGGGATCTGAGGTCTGGATAGGGGAAGACTCCAGAGTAGCATGCTTTAATTTGCCCTTGCATTCAAAATGCAAGCAAGATGGATGGACAGATATATTATGCCTCACAAAATCTGGGTAGTTTGGAAGGTGGGAAGAGGAGCAGGCAACATTGATCCAGTTGAGGTACCTGATTCATCCTCTGTAAATTGGCGAATTCTACTTTACATGCCAATTCTTTCTGAGAATCTTAATAAACAATAAACCATGTGATAAAATGTTAAGAGTTTGAAACAGCGCAATAAAGCCTGGCAATGCCATGTAGTGTAGTTCTAATGTGTGTATTAACATTATAACGCCAGGCCCTGTTGACATGCAATGAAATAAAATATAACTTATCTATTGCATTTGTCATACAGGAACTATAGAAACAGTAAGATATTTGTAAATAACAAATATAAAATGTAGTCAAAAGTATACAAAATATAAAATAAATGTAAAAAGCAAGAATTAGAATCTGAACATACTGTCATTAAAAGGTACAATGTGAGACACCTCTCCTCCCCAAAAATTGATTTTCAAAGTTTCTTAGATCCTACAGTTGTCCTTCCCATCAAGGAGGCTGGTGAGTATTCAGCACCTCTGTCTATCAGGTAGGAAGTTGATCATGGAGGCCACTTCTGAAAATTTACTGCTAGTGGCTACAAAGGTGGTCATTTTTCTGTACGTCCAAGAACCTCTAACTGAAAACTGCTGCCACACTGGGCAATCTTCCTCTTCCTTCATTCTTACTCTCCCTTCATTTTTGGCCAGAGATGCTTACATCCAGAGCAGCAAACTAACCCTATTCAGTAAAAAATCACAAGATTGGAGGCAAGGGAGGAGGCCAAAAGACTGGAGGGGCAGGAGGAAAGGAGTCTATCATCTGTGCTTTAACATGGGCTTGCTCATGCAGGCACATAAACCATGACAGAAATGTGGCAGGAGAAATGCCTTGCAATGGCAGCTTTTGGTTAGGTCAGATAAATATTTACATTGCAACTATATAAAACATTAAAATAGCAAACTGAAAGTCTGAACTGTATTCTTTTCCTCATTCTTCTGTATCTTTCCTCCCCCGCCTGCAGACTGCAGATCTCTTCTGTGCTTCCTCATGTACATGTGTGAGGCAACTCTCAATCATGTGGGATAACCAAACAGTAAATAGTAACTTTTACGTATCTATATTATCCTAATCATCCTGAAGTATCTGAATTATTGCTTCGGAGAATGTCCACATTCACAATGCTGACGATGCAATTGTAACCAAAGAGTACATGGCTGTGAGCTGTGAGTTGGTTACATGAATATATGTCCTCCTACATACAGTATGTTTGCAAAACTGCTTGTTGACACATTTAGGGTAACTTACACAGCAATGCGTGAAAAATGAGGTCTGTGAGCAACCCACAGACTGCCCTTTGTGTTGCTGCTAATTTTGTTGCTAGACTTTAAGAAGCTGTATTTTGTTTTTGGCAAACACATGTCATCCATTTGTGTCACTTCTTCTTCCTCAAAGCAACAGAGGATAAGTTGAAATGCTTGGGAGGTGCCGTAATATAGCATCTCATTAATCTTCCCACTTTTTATTGTTGGTAGACAGTAATTGCTCCCTACCCTATAAATTACAAAGGAAGGAAAAAGTCTATTAGATAGACAAATTCAAGTGAGATTGAATATACAGTATTATGGACACAGCAGCAGCACTTTCATCATGCCAGTTATAAACAAATTAACCTGTTCATATGGCACACACATAATACTAGTGCACTAGACGCAAGGAATCCTTGCTGAATCTTATCACTCTTCTATTCCAAACATGCATGATTCTTATAAATGATATAAAAAACAGGTTTCAGCGTCTCTTTGTTACATAATAATTTCTCACACTGCAACCTGTAGCAAAAAAGCCACCTATATACTCATTTCTAGCCCAAATATTCAAGGATATGTTGCATAGACTTGAAGGCTGCAAGCATATATTGCACTAAGCTTGGCATGGCAAACCTATTAACCACTATGATCCTGCACAAGTCTCAACAGGAAAGCAGCATCTAACAGCAGAGCTGAGACTTCAGACCAACCACAGCACTCCCCTCCTCACCTCTACCAGGAGCAGGCAGGCAGGACCTGCTCGCAGGTGCTTACTGCTCCTGGGGCCATCTCTCTGGGACGGAGGGGTGGAGGAGCATGTTTCTTTCTCAGTCCTCACTAGTGGTAGCCRCCAGCCCCACAAGTCTGCAGCTGGGAGTGGACCCTGTTCCTCCATTCCTGCCATACTCTTGACAGCTCTGATGCATGTTCAAGGGATGAAAAACAGGATTCAGCAAACTCTCAGCTGGGTCTGAGCAGAAACCAGTAGCTATAACTCACCTCTCTTCAAAACAGCCTGGCAGATTTTGCATTTCTTTCTACCATCATTGTCCCAAAAGCTTTCAAGACCCTCAATTAGAGATTATGCTTCCAGAAACTCAGGTTTAATGACTTGAATAAGCAGCAAGTTAGGGCACAACTTCAGGCTCTCATCCAGGCTTAATATGACCCAAATTAAAGCTTGATTTTCAAACAGTCTAAGCATTCAAAAATATAATCCTATAAAAAATAGGTCAATATTTGATTTATTGCCTAAAGGTCTCTGTCCTTTGATTCATTACTGTTTCTGTTCTATTTTCATTCTAACATTAATAAAAAATACTTTGAAACCTGAACTACAGTTTTAAAATTGTATTGGGTTTCTTCACATTGTTCCATTTAGCATCTCAGGTACTCAACTTTGAATTCAAGAGCGTAGCATTAGATATCCAAGTTTAAAACCATAGTCATTTGATTTCACATACCTATTTTAGACTTAGAGGTCACCAAGTTAAATAATTTTAACGAGCAAGTCTACTGTCAAGTCAACAGTCACAGAAAGTTTGAATCAGGTTGGAATGTATAACATGTAAAATGGAAAGATAAGCCAACAGTGCTTCAGGTTCAGCCTGAAGAGGTCTTGGTTGTGTCTCTCATCTGCCAGCTTCAGCATTGCTCCACAGATCCCAGGGGAAACTGCCAGACAAGCAGTCTCTGTGATTCCCATTTTTACTTGGTGAGAAAACATGGAGAACCATCTGCATTCCTAGCGCAGGACTTCAGTTCCAAAYGCCCAACACATATGCTGCAGCAGCTAAACCGTGCAAGACAAAGCAAGAGAGCAGTAGGCACTGAAAGGAAGGTGAAAAGTGCCTCTTACCTATGCAGCTCTGCATCAGGATGCATAAAGGTGGGCTTGCTAGAGAGTCAGAAGGTGAGAAAAAGACACAGGAAAGGGGAGCGAGAGAGCGTATCCTACCCCAGACATGATTCARTTCTGAAGATCTCTGAGTATATACTTCACTATAGAGAATAGGGCCCTGCTAAGGACCGTCAGTTCAGAGCTGAACTCATAATGGAAATAAGTGCCTGCAAATAGTTTTTGGTTTAGATTTGATTTATGCACAAAGGACCATCAAGCAAATGGTTCAGGTTCATTTAGGGTGACAGGAGAAAGCTATCTGAATCAGTTTTCGTCTAGATTTCAACTCCCTCTGATGCATATGTGCAGACACAAAGAGCAAAACAGGTCACAGACAAGAAACTGAACTGACCTCAAACTTTGTCCTAGGGGCTTAAGCAGTTGTTATTACTATTTTAGAAAAAAAAAAAGGTGACCTCAAGTTCAGCAAGATTCCTGATGCAATACTTTATTTCTTCTTTAAAATCCATGARCTCCCTCCAAAAAACACTGTGTAGTGACTACAAAGAAGTAATAAAGTAGGCCTGCTAAATTAATGAATTACAATAATTCAGTCTTTTGTTACAGAGACAGTGTGCTTTCATTATTATGAATTCATTTAATCTAGAAATACACTTAAAATGGGCTTATAGATTAGATCTATGCAAAATCATATTCAATAGGAACTGCTCTTTTTAAATGCAGTGCTAATTCAGATCAAAATTAGCCTTCAGTTAATTATATGTTAGTCTGCTCTTGGGTGTATCTGAATATGCAGGGAACTACAAACTGATCTTAGACCGTCTGATTGTAAGTATAAATTATTTTTTACTGTATCATTTTCTGCAAGCCTATTCCTTCTATACAGCAGCTGTGCACAAGTCTAATGGTAGAAATGTAATACCAATGCCCTCAGAACATCCAAGGGTTAAACAGGCAAAAAAAAAAAGAGCTTGAAAATGCTGATAGTACTGAAAGGGGGATCAAAGGAGTAGAAGTAGCCCTTCAATTAAGTGTTCCCCATGACATTTTTACTGTAGAACCTTACACAGATAAAAAGCTGCATAGCACACTCTGTACCTGAACATTTCCCAGCTGCAGAAATATCTGCTCTAAATATTACTCTAGTGATTCCCATGTAATGATTCACAGTATTTAGTACTGTAAAACCTTCCATTCCTCAACTATGCTGAGATGACTGCTATGTAAAGTAAAACTGGTGATTTCAAATTTACTAAGTACTCAGATACCTGACCCACTTCTCTTTACATCCATACTTCCTTTTTACATACATACTTTCCTTTTTATTCATCATATTTTAATTGGACTAATGTACATTTAGCACTAAACTTCTTTAGGAGTCTCTTCTCTCACAAAAGCAGTCTTGAAGATTTCTTATGGTCAGACAGTTAAAGCAATGATGAAAGCTCTGAATTTCATCTGGTATTCAAATTGGCCATGTTGCATAGCTCTTTTTTTTTTTTTTTTTTTTTTTTTATCCCTTGATATCATAAAAGGATTGACTATTTGGCAGACACCGACCTGAGGAATTTCCCCAGGACAAGATGATTTTCCACAACGAATCTGTAATCAGGGCAGCTCTTCAGAGACCACCTCCAGTGTATATTCATTTTAAGGCAGTGTGTAACTGAAACAGAGTCTTGGCAGAAATCATGAATCAGAACTGTTGGGGAGCTATTCTCACTTATTTCTCACCATATCTCCTCTGTCACAAGCAAGACAACTCATTCTGCTCTGTTCTCCTGGGTTTTATTTGTGAAACTCCTCAGAGGCATAGCTCAAAAGCTGGGCAAATCTCTCAGGCAATATAGCTTTCACATTACTCGTCACTTCCAGACTGATCCACATTTGTTGACAATAAAGTGAGTTAGACAGAAAGGAAACAAAGCACATATGAGTCAGAAGGTGGGTCATATACGAAAACAGCTTGAAACTATTAATACCTAATGCTGCCATTTAATGAATAATAAAATAGCTGGTGCTACCCATACAGTGATGTTCTAGTTCTTCTTCAAAAGACAGTTTTGACCAGATAATTTTCCTAAATGCTTTTGAAAAAAAGGAAAGGAGGTACAGACAGCAATTATTTGCTTATATACTGATCTTTGTTTTGACGAATATCTCTTCCTCTGAAGAGTAAGCTCTTCAGTGCTTTGCTGAAACAAAGCCAGCAGAATCCTTAAATACAGAACACAAGAATCTGAGAATACAAGAAACTGAGGCATGAAAAACTACTGCATTAAATCCTTTTTCCTGTGCAGTCATCCATCATCTACCTGTGAAACAGACGATGTAAGGTAACTGAACATACAGTTCTACAGGAGTACTGAAATGGAAATTTATTTATGCTGCATTTTTTCTGCGAAAAATATTCGGTATATGTGCTTCATAAGCCTACATGATAGATTGGTTTTGGTCTGTTTAATAATATCATTATTAGTTTCCAAAATTATACTCACTGACTGAACACCTACTCAGTATTTTGGATGTTTGCTTCCTTGCTTATATGTTTCCTCGAGTATTCTTTTTTACACAGTATTCAAGTCCGCTGTACTGTCTTACTGATTTTTCCATGGGTGACTTTCAGAAGCACTCTTCATTATAACAGCTGGTAGTTCACAGAGACCAATGAATGTTTCTTCATAAAGCTCCCATGTGGTAAAGCAGCAGTATCTTCATTTCATATTAGGAAAACAGGCAGAGAGAGATAAAGATACATGTACACAAATTTAGTTCTGGCATGTCTCAGCTTTGGGAAGGCTGATGTTATAATTTTAATGATGTTACTTTATTCTATGTTCTCCATATGCATGAGAAATTACATAGGTTTCAAAGAAATTAAACCATCAAAATCCAGGAAAAAAAAAGGAAAAAAAAATCATTGAATCATTCTGAGTAGCAGTCAGTGTTTTAGGAGTGATGGAAGATTACATCAAGAGCACAGACCTCTGCCACTTGGGCTACTAGTAACTACCAATGTGGGTAGTCCGTTACCTTCTGGGTGAATCAGTATTGGACAGGAATGAAATGCTGAAGTTTTACACATTTACTGGAAGTGTGTTCTGCATAGCTACAAATCCGTATTTCCTTTTCTCCCTCTCAGTGTTTTTTGTTCGATGCTCTGCAATGTGAGCTTGCTCTGTTTCAAGTCTCTTTATAAGCCCTGGCTCCTGCCCAAGACTCAAGTCTGAGTACGTCTCAGTTCTATTCCTTCCTCTGTCTCCAGCTCAGTCATCTTTCAGAGTTCCTCCTTTCAATTTACTTCCCTGGTTCATCCTGGTCTCTTACAATTCCTTACACCATCTCCACTTTCTCCTGCTAAATTGCTCCCTCATTTATTTGTCCTATTTTTTTTTCTGCTAGTTCACAACAGCTCACTACAGTATCCTCATCTGAGATTCAGAGTTTCTACCTGATCATCCTCACCGTATCTCTTCACTGTCCTCATTCTGTTCTTCACAAAAACCTCCTCTATTTGTGCACCTTCCCATCCTTCAAGTCCAGTTTTTTACTGCATTTAGCCACTGTGACTTTTGCCAAACTGTTTAGACCTAACCTAGGTGAAGCAGGAAGACACTGAAAACACAAGAAAAGCTGCTCTTCTTATGTTGTGGCCAAAATAGTGAGATACTAGGTAGACAGATGAAGCATACAGTGAGTGGAAAATGGCTGGATTGCTGGTCTCAGTAGGTGGTCATCAGCAGTACGAAGTCCAATTGCTGTCCAACTATTCATAGCATTCCCAGAGATCAACACTGAGGTGGATATTTTATTAACACCAGGAACAAAGGACTAGGAAGAAACTGCACCTGCACCTTTAGCAAGTTGATGACTATCCAGTTTGGAGAGGGAAGACAGAGGAGGCAGAGTGGCTGGTACACTGCAGAGCCAGGCTGCCAGTTAAACTGGTGAAACGGGCTGACAGAAATCTCATGAAATTCAACACTGCAGTAGGATACATCATGCAAACAGGATAACTCCTGGAGCAGAACAGCGGGGGCTAGAAAGCAGCATTGCAGAGACGAGTCTGGAAGTCTTGGTGAACAAGTTGAACAGGAATCAGAAGTGTGCCCCGCCAGCAAAGAGGGTCAAACACATACTGGGCTGTGCTAACACAAGTGCTGACCAGAGATCAAGAGTGGTGATTGTGCCCCTGCCTTTGGTACTTGTGAGACTGTGTCATTTTGGGCTCCCAAGAGAATCACTGACAAACTGGAGCAAGAGGGGTGGAATGTGTTTAGTTTTAAAGGAGAAGGCTAAGGCAGGATTTTATTGCTATCTTGGAATGGAATGGGAGAGTGTGAAGGAGATAGAGCCAGAGTTTTCTTACAGGTGCACAATGAAAGGACAAGAAAGAACTGACACAAATTGTAGCAAGAAAAATTGTGACTACACATTAGGAAAAAGTAAAAAATTTTCACAGTGAAAGTAATTCAGCACTGTAACAGATTATCCTGCAAGGATGTGGAATTCTTATAGATACTCAAAACTCAGCTGAACAAGGTCCTGAGTAACTTGATCTAACTTTGAAGTTAGCTCTGCTTTGAGCAAGGTGTTGACCAGATAATTTCCAGAGGCCTCTTCAAATTTAAATCACTTTATTCTTCCCATCTCACAGTAACCTATCCCAGCTAAGAATAAGAATTGCAGGGAAAGTCTTGTTCAAAAGCCAGATAGCTATGCAAGTAGCCTCACACTTTCTGTTAGAGAAAGGTTCTGCAATCAAGTCATTATAGAATTGCTGACAGAAGATGAAATGTGCATGATACGGAGGAAATTTCGTATAATTCAGCAATCAAATGCAAATTCCCACTGTGCAGAGTAAGCCCCTTAAGAGTCTGTAGCTTAAACAATTTCTCTGGGGAGAAACAAATAAAACATCACTGACTTGATAGCATCTCCACACTACCAAATATCAGATATTTATCTATAAAGCAGAGGTGTCTGAGCAGTCCAATGAAAAAGGATTTTTTTTGACAAAGTTATCTTTTATATATATATATATGAAGATACATATACAAATAGCAAAAGAGCAAAATTTTCTTTCTCTTATCTCATACCCAGCACGTTGAACCCTTTTTGTCAAAATGTTAAAAAATAATTCAGCTTGAGACAACTACCTGATATGAGCCTAATATGAGCCTAACCTAGAAAGCAAAAATAACAAAAAAGAGAGGAACCTAGGCAGATCTAATAATAAGCAGAATTACTAAAGATCTGCCTGTAAATAAAGTGGAGTTTTCCTCTGGGGTGTTTAAAAATTTCTCTGCAGAACTGCATTTATTTTCATCTTATTTGTTATGTTTTCATCATTTGGATCAAGAAAAAATAGTATTAGTAGCTTAACTTATTAATGTGCAACATGCTTCATCAATATTTGACTTCTTAAACTGCAATATGCCTGGTATGCATTCTTAATACATGCCTGTTACAATTGTACTAATTTTCAACTGTTGCCATTAAAACCTTCAGTTATGTTATTTTATATAGATTTTGATCTCATCACGTTTCTCCATAAACCTTGTTAGAGTGCTGTCATGTTTTTAAGATTCTGCTGAACCACCATTTGCAGAATTTATATTTTATCTATCATTGATACCCTTACCGATGAAAATTTGGGCTACATTTCTCATAGCATGACACRAAAAAGCTAGAAATGCTTTTCTACYCAGATATTCTAAATAATCCAAACTTTGTAAAACTATTACAAGGTAATAAATGTGCTACAGGGGCTCATATGTTGGCAACATACACATTTTTCCTTGCTTGTATTTATCTGTTGGACCAAAAGAGGAGTATCATTTTACTTTAGAATGGAGTAAACAGACAAAGCTCTTCTTTAACATACTAGTTCCCTAAGGACATGGAAATCTGGCACATGCGCTCAGCAATAGTATTCTTTGYAACTGCTAACCATTCTCTGGGTACAAGTATGCTGCAGTATACAATCTGAAACTGRGATCTCATTGTCAAGTTCAAAGTGTAACCAGTAACGAAAGCAGGGAACACTAACTTGAATTAATTATCTTTGGACACAAGCTGATACAAATTACTGTGTAATAACTAGGTACAGTGCTTGATCAAGATAGCTTGTAGTACAAGACAGTACAATAAATGTTTTAAGTAAGAACATTTACTAGCTTTATAACYGAAAATATAGATGACAAGATACTATATTACATTTTACTTTTGTTGAAGATCATTTTTTATAGTACTGGTGTTCAGTAGTAGAGTTAAAAGATGATCTTTAGAGTTAGCACCTTCTAAGCTTACATGYATACACAGAGCAACTATGGAGAGGAAAATAAACTGTAAGAATCTAAAATTGGAACATCTGTCATGGATTTACAAATGCACAGATCTTGCCTCACAAAGCTGAATTTCATTAAAAGTTCTAAAAATTGAAAGAAAAAATAGAAAAAGGAAATAGAAAGAAAGCAGTAGATATATATTCCACTGAGATAGATCTAAAACATGCAGTGGATGGTATCTGGAAAACACAGCATGAGTYTGCTAGTTTTGTTATTTAAGATTTGAGACCTGAATTTTATGCTGCATCTTCTTCTGCTAGTTTTTCCATAGCATCTTCCCAACCATTGGCATCCTATGAACTGAGACCTTTCCTGTGCTACAGAAAAAATTCCTCTTTCCCTTTCTTCCTAGTTTAGAGACCATACTGTATCATGTCAGACAGTGCTCCATAATCACRGCTTAATGCACAAATCAACACTGAAGCAGGCTGTAGTGAGCAAAGCAATGTTTTGTAGGACTATGTGATAGCAAGTAATAAAATAATAGAGGGAGCACTGCAACACAGACTAATAAGACACTGAAGGATTTTCAATGGAGAAAGACAGGTTTTCCTTAGGAAATCCAGTTAAAAGCAATTTCCCTAGCTGGATATGATGATTAAGATGGAAAAATGGACTGCTTACTCACACAGCTTATGAGCATGAAGTTAAATACGTGAACATTAAATGCAGCCAAGTGTTGCTCAGAGGTGTAYTAGTGTGTTTTCCTCAAAGGAGGAAGAACGGTCTCCTTTGCAGCACKCAACAGTTACTCTAAGCAGATGCTGCTGCCTGAGTCCTGGGAGGCAAGTTTTGACAACTGGCAGTACTTCAAAACAGCAGCATGTGGAAATAGAGTGATATATATTCCATCAATATTGCCGAGCATGAACTAGGCTGTGCTCTTGAACAGCAATTGTAGCCAGAAATAGAAGGGGGTACCTTCACTTTGTTATGTGGATAGGAATGAACCACTGTAGTCCTTGACACATTTAGTGTGTTAAAAAGCATATTCTGAGGCTAACAAAAGAGAATTCTTAAGCTGCAGGATCTGTAGAACAACAGCAGAAAAAGTGCTTCAGGGGACTTTAATATCCCAAGAAAGAGAAGGATGAACAAGTTGTCCATTCAGGTGACGAGTCAAACTCATGGACTCAGCCAAGGCCCTGAAGCGTTGAATGTAGTAGCTGACCKCCATATCTAAGCCTTTCTAATATGAACAGAACATTTCTCTAGCAGATGTCTTCTTGCCTTCATGCTACAAGTTGGACCAATAAAGACTAGATATTAAGTGTGATTGAGAACAATTACTCCAGCATTTTATCATTAGGTGCAAYGATTCTGAGTGAAGTTTCTAGGTTACTGGTGTATGAGATTAGAATCAGGTGGTCTTGAAACTGGACTGGAGGCTGAATGGCTCTGTGTCATACAGTGTTATTAGGGAGCTACTGGACTAATTAAGTATTTGCTTGTTCTCATCTTTAGACTCTTTCTAGGAATTAGGAAGATTAGYAGGAATGCATATATCATCTCTTCCACTGTCAGAAATTCTACCCATAGGACATTAACTGGATACAGGCAAAGCTGTTCATGGTTAGCTACYGACTACTTGCTTAGGAAGTCTTAGTTACTTCCGACACTTGACCTTTACTGTTATTTTCTTTTGCCAATAGCTTCCAATCAATGAAAAYAGAGAAGGCATCCTTTCTTATTTACATATACCCTGGTTCTTATGACATTAATTAAAATTGCCACTATAATGGTTAGAAGACCACTGGGAATGTTATGTACATCTATCTAATGAGATTTATGTTTAGGATATTCATACTTAACTTCCATATTGATTGAGAACACTGTTTCTTTAATCCATAAAAGGTTAAAATAAACTGAGCAGATTACTCCTGATTAATTTGTTTCGTCRAGGAGGAAGTTTAGCCTGCACATTAAGTATGATTTTATTTTCTCTAATATATTTTACTGTAAACATCYAGTAGATTAAACCTGTCAAGGAGTATCTCCCATTCTTAGTTTTGCATTGGAAGAAGAGAGATCTTGAGTCAKATGATATAAGAACCCTCCCAGCAACCAGAATCTAAACTTGGCAGAAAAGCAGAAATGCCTTGCTTGATGTTGCACTGATCCGGGTTCCTAATGAGCTAAAGTAAATGATGACCTTTTACAATTCTCTGGAAAGCCCATCCAGATAAGCAGGAATAGTGTACAATCTCTGATGTGACTTGTCTCTATTTAGCAAATTTTCCAAGCAGTCCAAGCAATGAATACAATGATAACAACCTTGTCTTTTTTTCTGGGGGCTATATCTGACATCCACAGCAAGGATGTTCTGGACATTATCTGATTTTCTTTCACAATTCCCTTCAGAAAATGTCTAGGGGCTGAGGTTTGCTAGGTGGAAAGGATCAGTACTAATATCAAATCAAAACTGGAAGCTGGCAAAATAGTGTGTCAGTTTGCCTCCCATACCTAGAGAAGRCTAAAAAATACAACTTGCAGGGATAGGGGAGTTGTCTCTGTATTTTGTTATGTTTTGCACTGAATTAATTTTCCTTCAAGTATAGGCAACTACATTAGTAGATTAGTCTTTTGCTGAATTAYGAAGGCAGAGGTAAGAAAATGTAATAAAATCACCGAAATACTTTCAGGGACAAATAATGATAGTTTTTCTCTCATTTGCCTTTAGACTGAATGTTATTCAGTAGTTTTACAAAAGCATACTGTTGCTTCYAAAAGTATGCATTGGTGTGCAGACTGCTCCTAAACAGAATTAGTATGATCAGGATGTCTGAAGTTTTATATGGTATAGCATTGTTGATTATGTTGATTAGATATGGGCCTTTTTGTGACTAATTTCTAAACACCCGATGAAGTATTAGGTTCTGCATTGGCACCCCCTAGGAAATATCCTGTGTTCTAGATCGGAGGTCACTTCCAAATAGTAATGTAACAGTATCTACTCAACATGAGGGAGCATGCATAAGCCAGGCACAACATAAAGAGCAACACTTTAAATGAGAACGCTGAAGGACAGCATCTCTGCTCTAATCTCAATTCTAATGTCTGAACAGATAACAGAAAATTCCCTGCAGACAGACCAGTGATTAGTTTCAGTGTTTCATTGCCAATGATATGAAATTACTTAGTCTCAGTTTGTTAGGAGAAGTGGATGCACTTCACTTGCAGGACTCTTCTTTACATTTGTTAGGAGCTATGTCATAGCTCTGGCTGGCCCTTCTGGTTCACGTAATTGTAAGTGCCCARGTCCTGGCATTTGATGTTCACTTTGCAACTGCTGAAGGAACTGCTGCCAGCAACTAATGCCTTCCCTATCAGAGCAGATACGGCCAGAAGTGTTTGTTGTTTCAATAGCCTCAGAGTAAGAGTGATCAAGGCCAATGACACAGAGTCAATTTCCCTGTCTTCCTCTCACAGGACATAGTGCAGTGGCTATCTGAAGGGAGATTACAGATGTTGACTGTTTTGATTCTTTAGAAAAAGGAGACACATGAGTGGGATTAATTTCATGTAATCTTGGACATTGCCATTTGGTATCCATCATCATTCAGGTAGGTTTCTATATTAGAATAAGCCACTTCAGTCATATTTTATAGAAAAAGAAACTTGCACTTTTAGAGCTTGATGCACCTCACCTATTTTAACCATGTACCTTATAAAGAGATAAAGTACATGCTTAGAGTATCTCTTTCTCTCTGTACCTACATAAACTAAAAAAGAGAGTCATGAAGGGATTCACTGTGAAGGTCTGATGATGTCGTCCATATTTCATGCCATGTGAGGTTTCCTAGATGATGACACCCACTGTCACCCACCTACTACTCCAGAAAGGCACAGGTGCAGGGTAGGTCCTGTGTCATATYCAATAGCCCTATCAGACATCAAGGCCTCTCAAACGGCACTAGAGGCCTCCTGAGCAGAAACTTAAATCAAGCCCTAGGTGTCTGCATTTTATCAGATGATCCCCATCCACATGGACAGCCTGAACAAATGTGGTTTTAGGCACAAGTTTTAAATCAATGTGGGAACAATTTGGTATATAGAGCACTTTCTAGGCCCATGGCTCACACACAAAATACTTCAGCTAAAGAAGTGAAGAAAGTTTTCCTCAACAACTGATATAAAAAGGGAGCTCAGGGAGAACAGGTGAGATCTATCTCCCTACTTTGGCACAAAAGGGGATAGTTGTGGGAGGATCACAGCTCCTCTACCCTTTTCTGTCACTGCCTAGCCTTGTTTATGGGCATGAGAAGGACCAGAACTTATGTTCTCTTCAAAAATATGGGTTGGTACAAGCATACTTGGAGTGGGATCCAAACCAACATATTTCTAAGGAGAGCTGCAAATATGGAGAATATTGATATTTACATAAGCCTCATAATTGTAATATGAAGATACAGGTTTACCTTTAAAATGCTCCCATGAGATAAGGAAATATGGAGTTATCCTGTATCTTCCATTACAAACACCTGTTGTAAAACTGAGAGGTATATCAGAGCAAGCTCTGAAAAAATAAACATCTCGAGTGTTCAGGAGACTGTGGCCAAATTTCATATATCACTGATACTTAGAGAGAAACTTAAAACAGATTGATGTTTTACAGAAAAACAAACAATAAAACAAAAAAATCTACTACAGTACCTAATTATTCCCTCATGTTATGGAATTCTTGCATTGTATTAAAAAAAATATATATCCTTGAGTTTTGTACATTGTAACATTCTTTAAATTTTAAAATTTGGAAAAATTCTCTTTGTTTAGAATTTAGTATGAGCAGCCACAAAGTTTAACAATGAACCAAATTAAAAAAAAAAAAAAAAAAAGATTACGTTACTTCAGTTTTAAAACCGATTAGCTTACGAATTACAGCAGAAGAGGTAATTTTCTTTCTCAATTTAGTAATCTTCTTTCTCAATTTTAGAAAGCATTAAAAATTAAAGTTATATCATATTGGTTGGAGCAACAGTTTTATAATAATTCAATGTTAATTTCCATATGATAATTAGCACTACATCTAAATAAACACTTTATTAATTAATTTATCCTCAGAGCTTGAGGTACTAGAAGAATCTCACAAATTAGCCACTGAAAGTGAGGAAGCAATAAATGATTTTTCATCTGATATTTCTATTTTTACATTGATTTGCTGTGGCTCCATCATCCTCTACAGGTTCATGACAACCCCCTCATCAGGAAGCTGATAGGTGCAGTCTGTTTCTGCATGGGTTTGGGGCAAATTTGGAAGCAGTATTAAACAGACGCTCGAGAGATCCTGATATATTTTACTTCAGATCTGAGAAGTGCAAACTTGGGGATAACACAAAGAGTATCACACACTGGAACAACAGAAAGGATTCATCTGTTGTTGTTTATAGAAATTTACTGAGATAAATTAGCTGCTGAATGGCTTTCTGTTTTTCTCTGAATGCACCAAAATCTGCTGAAATGCATAAGGAAATAATTTGACCAGAATTCATATATAATAGTTGAGATCAAAAGAAATCATTCAATTAGTTTACAGTAATATCCCAGAGCAAAGAATTTTCTGTAATAATTGTCAACTACTACTCAACACTTAATAAAAATAACTACTAAAAAAGTGACAGAGAAAATAAAATATATGTAAAATTTGACAAGAATTAAAAACATAATAAGTGCTATGCCTTCTCCCTTTTATTGGAAGATACTGACGCGGTAAGATAAGAAAAAGGTATTTTAGTTTGGCTCCCTATAAAAACATTCACAAGGTCAGACATAAAAGACAAGTTAAAGACAGCACAATTTGAATTAATTGAGTCCTTCCCTTTTCTCAGATCCTGTTGTCGTGTTATTTAGAAACTCCAGAAAGGAAAATTGGTGTATTTTTTGTATTCTTCTATTCTGCTAGATATAGAAGTCTGTTAAAATTTGCAGTAAGAGAGAGAAAAAGTCTTTTGAAACGGAAACATAGTTTGAAAGATAACTTGAAAGAAATGAAATGTAACTTCTGAGTTAATACTTGTGTAGCTTTATGTCTCTATACCGAGCATGACTTTGAATACTTATTAATAAAAATCAGACCTTATTAAATGTTTTCCTCATTACATTCAGCACATTTTGAATTTAGTGAACTGAAGATTTTTAACATTTTATCCAAGTGTTAACAGAATATAATTCCAGCTCCAGCCTACAATGAATACTTATTGTTCTAGTCCCTTGTATCATCAAATGCATTACCTGCACCTCAAATCCACAGTACAACAGGATGCTGCAATGCAAATACTACAGTGTTACAAGCCAAACAGCACAATTCTGTTACACAAAAAGGGTAAATAAGAATTCCAGAGCAGACCTTCTGGGTCTTAGGTTACATTATTTACTATAGCAAGCAGGCAACTGTATCATAAACTGATTGTGATCCATTTTAAATTTTTTAGGGCTTTTGGGTTGCTACTTTTTGTCTTTACCACTCCTACCACTATGTTGTTCCAGAAAATCACTCTTCTGGTAGTTAGACATCTTCTAATCTCCAGCATCAATTTATTCATTGCCAGATTGCACTGCCCTATGCTTTCTTTTCTCCCATAATCCAATTGAAACCAATGAGATTAGCAAAATGAATAAAGCAAATTGGAAATTCATGTGTTATAATATTTTCAAAAGAACTTGTTCTTAAACCCATGATTAGATATTTAAATATTTCCCAGACACTGAACACCTATTCAAATTATTTTTAAACAGCCTATTTGTGATTGGATCTGTGCCAAACTACAGGAAAAAAGAGCTAAAACTTAATGTTGTCAGGATGATAACTTTGTAAACACTGTCTTGATGAAATGAAAACAGCAATGCTTTTATCAATTTAATTCTAACAATATTGAGCCTGTTAACACTAGCTAATCATAGCAAGTACTCAGAGGCACATTTCTTATTACCACATAAAATGTGCTTTACAGAATTACAGCTGGAAGGGGCCATTAAATCATTTCTATAACTCTGTACATAGCTAAACCACCTGCATATTCAAGATCATAAATTCACCAAATTACCCCTGCATTAAGCCCCATCAAATGTATATGGCTAGAAATATCAGAAATAGCAGGAGATGGGGAATCCAGTACTGCCCTTAGATGTGTGCTCCAGTAATTAAACTTGACTGTTTAAAGAAGTACGTTATTTTTATTTTGAAGTGTCTCCATTCAATTCACTCTTTAAAAACTAAAAGGACATTATTTCTGTCTTTCAGTGTTTCCTTCCAGATGATTCTTGTCGGGTTTATTTTATTTTCTTGAAGTAAAAAGCCTAATATTCTCTGCTTGCGTATTTCAACTTCACAAACTCATTATTCCACTGTTTACATATCTAAGGTCACGTATACTTTTTTCATCATAGGTTTACACTGGATATTCATGTTAAAACTCTTGTGATCTAGCATAAAGTGTAGTTCCATGCTAAAATCACTCGTCCTCATGATCTTTATTCTCTGAAACGTATTCACTCTTCCTAAAGGTAATACATTTGGTTGTATAAAATGGATTTTTTTTWAAATCAATTCAGTTAACAGATCATTTTGCTGGACTGCCTGGCATAACTGTTATCTGTCTTTTCACCAGTCTGTATTCTGTCTCCTCCCAAAAAGTGATTAATCATTTTCAAAAAATGCAATCATCATCTGTTTTTTGGAGCAGATTTGGCTGTTCTTACTCAGGATGAATTAGACTCTCTTTAAGGATATATATTACTGTTCACAGTAATATGTTATACTGTGCAAATAAGTCTGACAGAGTCTGGACCATAACAGGGAAAGAATAACTTGTTTTTGTTTTTTGGCCTCATTCTTTTTCTAGCAAACTCACCAGTATCTCCCAAACAAACAGAGAAACAGAGAGCTTAGAATAAAAAAATACATCTAATTGTTCAGTTTGATTCACTAGAGCCCAGGGTAAACTGTTGATGCAAAACTACGCTACTAACAATAATGCACAAATATTACCAGTGTGGATATTGGTGTGTTTGACCACATTTTTGGGGGAAGCTACAGTTCTATCAACTTCAGCCACTTCAGAAATTATGTAAATGTTTTCACAACGGACAATAAATATTTAAACCAATGAAATGAATTCCCCTCATTCTAAGACACTTTTCTCTTTCTATCGCAAAAAGACCCCGTCCATTATGGGATAAAAATAGAAGAAAAAGAAATCCTGCGTTTTGAAAAGCAGCACTCTAGATTTATGGTTAATATATATCTTCCTGCAATGATAAATGCAGGTTCTTAGGTAAACAGCTCTTACAGTAGCTCATGAGGGTGGTTAATGACTGAAATACTGTCACTGAGTCAGTTCCAACAGTTTGATTAGGAAGGATACTGTGCCTCTGAACTACTTCCTATATAAGCCACTTTTCACACCGTAAAGAAAGCCAGAGGAGAGAAAGCCTCTTACTACCAGCTACGAGCTGAACAAACAACCACTCATAGCTAGAAACATGTGGTGGCAGAAGTCATTTTAGTATACCTTAGGCAGCAATTCTAATAAATTATAACAGGGAGTTTTCCATTCTTTAACCAATTATGAATTCATGTTTTCCCAGGAAACATTTACACTCACCTAATTTGTTTCTCATATGTGTACAGTTTTTAAAATGTACAGATTACAGTTACAATAGCAGTTTTGTTTTAGCTGGCACTATTTTTTACCATCTAGCTATCATAGATGATTCAATCACATTACATAGTCCTTTCCACATATCAAAAGTTTAGTTCATACATATTTTGACATTTTAATTTTGTCTGCATATCTAC
>NW_028186396.1:233156-248786 GCF_003343005.1 Rhea americana | reverse complement strand
GAAAAGAAAAGAAAAGAAAAGAAAAGAAAAGAAAAGAAAAGAAAAGAAAAGAAAAGAAAAGAAAAGAAAAGAAAAGAAAAGAAAAGAGAGAAGAAAGGAAAAATTATCTGTAGCATTTACCTGTAGAAGGCTGGGGGAGCAGCTTCCCTCATTCCAAAGCTGCCCTGTTCATTCTCAAGGTAGTAGGGTACCTGTTGGCCGTGGTGATGGATGAAGGGTGAGAGCTGGGGTGCCGTCTGCAAGAATACCACAGGGCTTGGTGGGACATTGTTCAGTGAGTGAAATCCTGCCAAACTGCTGGACCCAAAGGACTCAGAAGTAGGGGCATAACTGAGAGTAGTAGAGCTGTACACRGGAGCAGTGGTAGCAAAATCGTAAGCGGCCCCTTCTGGGTAGTTGAAAACCCCTGTCTTGTTGCTCTCCACGTACATGTCGCTGAGCGATCTTTCCAGAGGGATCTTCAGCTGAGGTCTGCCCAGTGTCTCCAGCTCCGTGCCTTGGATCTGGTGCAGCAGGGTAACGCCAGAGGTTTTGGTGTGAAGGGTCATGGTCATTGCTAATGGCAGTGAGCAAGAAGCATATCTGCTTTTATTGTCAACAGCGAGATCGGCAGCTGGCAGTCCACCTAAAAAAGAGACCAGAACCTATTCTGAGGCTCAGCAGAAATCATATTAAAGCAGCACTGCACAGGTATTCATCTAATCTCGGCAAGGAGGAGGATACAATCAAAGGCAAAGTGAGCACTGAAAACACACATTCTCTCTCTCCCTCTCTCTCTCTCTCTCTTTCTAACTTTTAAGTACTCCTCATCTGCGCTAATATGCATTACAAAGGTGCTGGCCACAAGCCAGGAACTCTTGCCTTGTGCTGACATTGGTTTAACCATCACTTCAGAAACAATTAGTTTTGGAGTTATASCAAATAATTGTCCCACTAAATGTTACTTTATTCTTACTAGTCATTTAATTTTTCACTTCAGAGTAGCCAGTGCTCCACGGTGACTAACGGAAAAGACCGCTTAAATCAAACCAGGAAGACTAGTCCAGTGGTCAGCCAGATTACTGCCTTTTATTTCCTCAGCAGGCTCCAATCTATCTGTGTTTATCTCTCCTCCTGTTTGATTCATTTTCATGTTTGCTAGAAATATGTAAAGTGTACATTGTAATGACCCTGGTTAGGACTATGCTGTAACTGAGATATGACAGAGCAGAATGTGTGTGCATGTGCTTGCGTGTGTGTGTGTGTGTGTGTGTGTGTGTGTGTGTGTGTTTGTGTGTGTTTGTGTAACTAGCCTCAGTCAATAAAACTAGCTGGCAGAAATAAAAGGATGTATGATATCTACGTAGGAGAAAAGGCTTATAATACACTTTCATCAGTAATGACAATTTGCAGCAACTAACCTAACTGTAAAAGC
This sequence comes from Rhea americana, assembly GCF_003343005.1. Taxonomy (NCBI): domain Eukaryota; kingdom Metazoa; phylum Chordata; class Aves; order Rheiformes; family Rheidae; genus Rhea; species Rhea americana. The sequence goes on along the minus strand of NW_028186396.1, from coordinate 247,372 downwards.
AACATTGAAAACATGAAGAAAAGCTTTAGATTAGCTTATGAATTTYGGACTTCTTCTTTTGAGGCTGTAAAGTGATGAAACAAAGTGTCATGCAGACTTTATCACAGTAAAACCCTAACGGTTAGAGAAAAAAATGGTTTGATTACATGGCATGTGAATTGAATGCAGGAATTTTGCCTATTCCCATAAACAGAAGCTCAGCAAACTCAAATTTTGAAATCAGACTGGAAAATCAAGTAATCTAAAATAATCAAGAGGGATTAACTGTAAAATAAACTGAAATGCTTCTCAGTTATATTTAGAAAAAGGAGAGAGAACATAATGAAAAGGTGTGGTATGCATGCTTCATCTTGCACTCTCATTCCATATAATTTTAACTTTCCATAAACCAGTTATCCTGAACCAGCTAAAGGAAAACCTCCAAAAACTGTTTCAAGTTCTCTAGCATTATTGCTGTGGTCTGTGGTCCAGCCAGTGAAATAGGTTAATGCTAACCCTAAACACGTTAATATAACGGCTCCAGTTAGTATGGTTTGAACACTAGCAAAGCCTGTGCTATACTTAAACAACTCCCCAGTTACTCAGCTCAACGTTCAAAAGACCGAGAAACTGAAAAACTCAGTATGCAGGTCACTAATAACATCAAGAAAACTTTACTAAAAATGATTTTATTTTAATAACACTATGTTTTTTTTAACTACTGAAACAGTAAAAGTTATTTATATTTGCAAGGCTATACAGAAGTAATATACATTTGTACTTCTGCATACACACAGCACACACATAAATAGGTACTTGATAGATTTCCTCACCCACCACCCTCCCTACCCTGTTCAAATTTCAGATCGTAGACTTTGATCAAAGAGATAAGCCTGTTTAAATAACACTGGACTAAACATGTTCCTAGTTAAAAAAAATAATCAGACAATCCTACCCAGCAGTTCAGAAAGTCTTCGAAGAGTTATTCTGACAATATGCCAGGCAGTGTGAGAGAAAAAAAAGAGCGTGTGTATATGTTTGCATAGAGTGGGTGATTGTGCGTTTGCAGAGACTCACAAAACAGCAAGCGAGCATTGCTCTCAGCAGCCAGTCTGCAGGGCTACACAGGCCGAACTGAATGGCAGTTACAAGTTTAAGGTTGGTTACTCTTACAGATTTCATTTTGTGCTTCAGGAATACATAGAGAAGGCATTTTTTTCATATTATACTGCATAATCTGAGAACTAATATGGCTCATTCTGCCATAATAAAATACCCACTTCTACAGCAGCATAAAGGCTTTAAACTTTTTTTTTWAAACATTATCTGATATGTACTCAACTTTAGAAATACTGTTTTGACATGTAATAAAATGCTACAGAATAATAGCTATGCAGAAGAGGGAAGATAAAAGGGTGCACACACAGATTGGACTTCTGAATGCATCCTGCGCAAACTCGGCGCTCCTTACATGCAATTTTTTTAAAAAATTGATTAACTGTTTGAGGGGAGTTGTGTGCTTTTAGGAAGATCAAATATTTTAGATTGACATCATATACAAACAGCATTAAAACACACTGTAGAGTTAAATAAAAGCGACATTATTTCTGCTCTGTACCACTTTAACCAGAGTCCCTGGGACCAGCCTTCCAAAGCCACTGTGAAAGTTACCATCCTGCCCCCCGGAAAAGTCTGAGCAATAGGTAGAAATAGTTAGCTGCAGTATCATTGCAGCACATAGCCTGGTTCACATCTCAGCAGAAAAAAAATGTCAGTGTCACCAAGGTCTTGAGGACTGGCTGGGCATCCCTATGACAGCAACSTGAAATGTTTGGGTTAATTTTTTTGAGGGAAAAGAGTGAGAGAGGAGGAAAGGGCAAGGACCGGAGAGTTAATCAAGCCAAATCCCAGGACAGTAAATTTTTGACTTTGCATACTGTATATTTTGTTTAGATATAAAAAAGGTGAGAAGTGCTAGAGGTTATCAAGCAGGTTTATTTTCCTTGTCTTCTGTTATGACGACTTCTACTCTCTCCAAATTAACATACAGAATTTCACCCTGCTTTAGAGATGAGGTTGAATATGTCTGCTTGTGGGCTCACCCAAAAAAATGAAATCTAAGTTTCTAAAACCTAGCCTTTGAGCTTAAAGGCCAGGATTTAATCACCACCTAGTTTAATGATTTTGATCTACTAGATATCAAGTTTTTCATGTTATGCACATTTGGTATTTTTCACCAGTAGATGCCAACATTCTTTTCAAAAACAAGGCTACACTAAACCCCATTTTATATGTGCCTTTAAAAATATGCAGATCTGCTAGAGCATCATCTGCCTCATTCAACTGTGTATCTAAAAAAATTGTGTAGTATCGAAACTAAATGAAAACAATATGCAGCAGTATCTTCATTTCCAGTGCCTGACAGATATGTTCAAAAATATTCAAATTTGGTAAGTTCTCCACTAGTTTGTATTCAGTTGCAGCCAAGCCACTCTATTTTTGAGTGGCTATTTGAGCCCTCTCAATTTTTTAAAAAGGGGCCTCACATTGCTTTGGAGTTAAAAAGCACATATACAACAGCAGAACGTCATCTCCCCCTGCCTTCCTAGCACCCTCATAAAATATAGAGGTAACCTGGTTCTGAAAACTTCAAAGATTTGCTAAATTTGTATCAGGGATAGATTTGTTCTTTGTTATATTTGTTAAGTTTAGGAATGTACAAATAAAATCAGTGCTGGTTTTGAGCTAAAACAGGGAAGAAATAGGAAGAAAAGAGGCAATAGCAATCGATGAATACTGAAAAAGAAGAGAGGACAGCCTGCTGTAACCAAGGAGCACTAAGTATATGTTGGCAGGGAAGATCAAAGCATAAATTCCTTCTTCATGTACGCTGACATTTTTAGTGAGACTGACTAAAAGATGCGTTTCTGAAACCATGAAGATTAGACACTGTTGTTCTCATCAAAATGGGAAATGAACTGATTAAGTAAATGTAAGTGGAGGTTTAAATCTTGTGGTCCCTTTTTAAAAATATTAAACTTTCTATTTTCTTTTTCTAAGTGTGTCAGAGCCAATGACAAACTCAGATTTTGCAAAGTGAGGAATTCACTTTACACTAATAAAATACAAAATGTAGAAAAAATAAAACTAAGTCACATTTCTGTGCTAAATTAACATTGTTTACAGCTACAGGACATTTAGATGTTTCTGAAGGCAAACTCAGCCCATTTCAGTTCATTGATGCACACAATTTGCTTCTAGTTTTTACATTTCTATCATCTTCACTGATAACTGACTAGACAGATCAAATAAAACTAGCAGTTATTCATAATATGCTTTGGCTCAGTTGGACCAGTACCCTCACCAGCTATAAACAGGCAGGTCCTGAATCAAATTCAAGATTCAATCATAATAGACAACCTGAATATATATTTTAATCAAAATCCAGAACACAGCATAAAAACAGAAGTAGCCTCCTTCCACTGATTGCAATAATGTGATGTGATGCCAGCAAAACAGACTGAGAAACAGAAGGAAAAAAATAGACAGCTAAAAACCATAGAAAATATTACTCTAGGTTATCTAAATAACCAAAAGAAGGTTTGGGGATCTCCACGGCCACCATCAGTTTTCTACCAACTAAAAGTCCTGAAAACCAATCAGGGAATGGTAAAGGACAAGATCAATTTACAGGGAGAAAAAAATAAAAAGAAATGGAGGAAAAAACAACCTGAACAAAAATACAGTTTCTTCATTCTAGAAAAGATATAACAGCAGTTTGAGGGAAAGGGAGGTGGAAGTAAAAACAGTTGCTACATAAAAACTATTCAAATTATAGGAATCCTTAAAGATAGCAAAACTCCTAGCCCTATATTGTTTTCTTTTTTCAGCACTGGTTTCCAATTTTAGCAAGTATTCCAGCAGAAAATGGTAAACTCAGAACTGAGAAGGTATACTATAAATTTTCCCTAAACATGCTGACAGTGAGAGACCATAAACTTCATTGGTTCAGTTCCACAACTATAAAGATAGAAGTTTTTTTTAGTTGCTGCAATTAAAGAAGAATCTATTGCACATAACAGGAGGAACATTATGTTTTTCCAAGATTCCACTGTAGCATTACAGAGAAATTATGTTATGTTTAGTCCAGTGAGGAAACTCCTCAAGATAGACAGTTGGAGAACAGCACCATCTATCCCACTGCTTTATAAATCTTCTCCAAAGAAGAAGAAGAAAAAAAAAAGCCCTTGATACCGCTAGGCAAAGCATGAAGTATGCTTTAAAATTCCTTAGACTTTTAGTAGAGATAACTTTTAGTAGAGATAAGCTCTTCAATCTGTTATTGGGAGTTTATAACACTTAAATGTTTGTAAGTTGATAAGAGGATGTACACTGTTTTTTTCAGATAACTTACCAGAAATAGGCCTGGCACCAAAATGCTGGACCCAGGCTTCTTAAAATTCTTAAGTTATATTTTAAGTTGGTTTTACACTTAAACAGGGAGTATCTGCTTTTATATGGGAATATTTGCATAAAATATTTTTATCCCAAACAAGGATATTAGCATATACATTTATTAATTTACATCATTTAGATATATCATCAGTTTTGCTTGTACTTTATGTGAGAAAGTCTGTTATACATCTAGTCTGAAACTATCCATGTAATCAAAAGAAAAATTAGTTTGGGATGTTACCATGCCTTCTTGGGCAAGTATCCTTATGTCTTTAATTTTAAGACCCTATTTACAGCTATTTATGATTCTATCAGATTTTAGCCATTCAGGTGGAAATTTTCCATACTCAGAGACAATTATTTTATAAGTATCTAAGCCARCTAGGAAGAAATGTTTTGGTTTTACCACCTTAAAAATTTCTAGAAATGAAATGAGAAACCCTTTTTGCTATAAGCAAATGAGGCTTTTGGAGCAGGAACTTTGAATTTGGCAGGAAGCTGAAACTTRGTGTCACAAAACTGCCTTTTATTATTCCTCTGCAACTCCATCCATGTTTGGCCAATATTTAATCCCTTGAAAAATTAAAAGTTTTTAAGAGCTAAGATTTCTAAAAACTCTTTCCTAGCTGAGTCTGCTCTTTCCTCTCTCAAATCCTAGTCCTGACTAGGCTGTGCCTGAAACTTCCCAAAAGAGTGACTGAGATCTGGAAAGACTTCCCCTTTGATCACTGTTCTGGGGCAGAGCAGGAGTCTGGGTAGCTTGAACACAGATTACAGTGGAAGTTATCATTCTGAATTTCAGTTCTCAGGTGTGCATACTAAACTTCCTGACGCCAAAATGGGTCACTATCTTTTCAATTCAGCATTAGAAAGCAACAGATAAAAATCAACCTACTCTTTTCCTAAAGGAGCAAAAGTTCAGGCTCCTGCAGGAAAGAAGTAAGGCAATAAGCAGGATTGCAACCCTGGATTTCAGGAGAGCAGACTTTGGGCTCTTCAGAGACCTGCTTGGAGGAATGTCATCGGTTAAGGTCCTAGAGGGAAGGGGGGTCCAGGAGAGCTGGCTAGTATCCAAGCATCACTTCCTCCAAGCTCAAGAGCAGTGCATCCCAAGGAAAAAGAAAAGAAGTCCATCAAARGGGGCAGGAGACCTGCATAGGGGAGCAAGGAGCTCCTGGCCAAACTCAGAGAGAAGAAGAAAATATACAGAATGTGGAAGAGGAGACAGGCTACTWGGGAGATTTATAGGAATGCAGCCAGAGTATGTAGAGTGTAGATATGTGACGAGGAAGGCTAAGATCCAGCTGGAATTGAGTCTGGCAAGGGATGTTAAGGACAATAGCAAGGGCTTCTTCAAATACATCAGCAGCAAGAGGAGGACTAGGGAAAATGTGGGCCCACTACTGAATAGGGCGGGGGCCCTGGTTACAAGGGATGCAGAGAAGGCRGAATTACTGAATGCCTCCTTTGCTTCCGTCTTCACTGCTAAGGGCAGCCCTCAGGAATCCTGCAGCCTGGACGTGAGGGAGAAAGTCTGGAGAAGGGAAGACTTTCCTTTGGTTGAGGAGGACAGGATTAGAGACCTTCTGGGCAGGCTAGACATCCACAAATCCATGGGCCTGAATGGGACGCACCCATGGGTACTGAGGGAGCTGGCAGATGTTGTTGCCAAGCCACTCTCCATCATCTCCATCATCTTTGAAAGGTCCTGGAGAACTGGAGAGGTGCCTGAGGACTGGAAGAAAGCCAATGTAACTCCAGTCTTCAAGAAGGGCAAGAAGGAGGACCCAGGCAACTATAGGCCTGTCAGCCTCACCTCCATCCCTGGAAAGGTGATGAAACAGCTCCTTCTGGATATCATCTCCAGGCATATGGAGAAAAAGAATGTGATCAGGAGTAGCCAGCATGGATTCTCCAAGGGGAAATCCTGCTTAACCAAGTCAATAGCCTTCTGTGATGGAATGACTGGCTGGGTAGAGGAGGGGAGAGCAGTGGACATTGTGTACCTTGACTTCAGCAAGGCTTTTGACACTGTCTCCCATAACAYCCTCCTAGATAAGCTCAGGAAGTGTGGGTTAGACGAGCGGACAGTGAGGTGGATGGAGAACTGGCTGAAAGGCAGAGCTCAGAGGGTCGTCATCAGTGGCGCGAAGTCTAGTTGGAGGCCTGTGGCTAGTGGCGTCCCCCAGGGCTCAGTACTGGGTCCCATCCTGTTCAACTTTTTCATCAGTGACCTGGATGAAGGGACAGAGTGCCTCCTCAGCAAGTTTGCTGATGATGTCAAGCTGGGAGGAGTGGCTGATACACCTGAGGRTTGTACTGCCATTCAGAGAGACCTGGACAAGCTGGAGAAGTGGGCAGAGAGGAACCTCATGAAGTTCAACAAGGGCAAGTGCAGGTCCTGCACCTAGGAAGAAATAACCTTAGGCACCACTACAGCCTAGGGGCTGACCTGCTGGAAAGCAGTTCTGCGGAGAAGGACCTGGGAGTTTTATCAATGTCTATAAATACCTTAAAGAAGGGTGTCAAGAAGATGAGGCTGGACTCTCTTCAGTTGTCCCATATGACAGGACAAGGGGCATGGGCACAAACTGAAACACTGGAAGTTTCGTCTGAATATAAGGAAGAACTTCGTCACTGTGAGAGTGCCAGAGCACTGGAACAGGTTGCCCAGAGAGGTTGTGGAGTCTCCTTCACTGGAGATATTCAAAACCCGCATCCTGTCTAACATGCTCTAGGTGACCTTGCTTGAGCAGGGAGGTTGGGCTAGAGGTCCCTTCCAACCGCAACCATTCTACAATTCTGTGATGTTCATATTCATGTATTGTGTTTATATTAAAGACAAAATGAATGGAGTGACTGCTTTCCATGAATTAACATTTCCAAAGCCTAGCAAGAAAATTGAGAAAGTCATTAGAAAGACTACTTTGTATCTATTAGGACTGGATTAAGGAAGAGATATCTTCATAATGATTCATTAATACCATAATGCCAGGCTTCCAAAAATAGAAATGAGCCACAAGGTTATTATGCAATGATATAAAAAGTGACTGACAAATTTTGTTTGTGAGATTCAAAGTGTGAAAGAGATGAGGACAGAATTTCAGTACTGCTTCTTAGGTGAGAAAGACAACTGTTCAACAACTTCTTTCTAATTCCAAGAGGAAACAAGGAAACAAATTTGAGGAAACAAGTTTTACAACAAACTCCTTAAATCAAGGAATAGGAGCTCTTGAAGAAGAGAGGTAGGAATGGTGTGGGAGGAAAAGGAGATTTGTATCTGAATTAATTCTTAGGAAACCCCAAGAGAAGACTGCCTGTAAATGCAGTCCTGCTTCTTCAACATAACAGCATAAGCTCTGTACAAGAAATGACCCTTTAGGCATGAATTAAGTGTCCTAACTACAAGAAATCTCTTAGATACTAACTTAGGATAAGGAACTATATGTACAGCTTTATTTCTGTTCTTATGCCTTATAACATTTGTTAGAATGCTACACAATACAATGTGCTACCTGTATTCCACATTTGTAAATTCTTAATTTAATTTAAACTTAATGTATCTCAAGGGTGATTTCAAGCTAACTGGCATACACCCCAGTACCACATCTCTGCAGTTCTTTAAGATGATATAGGACTATTAGTATAATGTACCATCCAAACATCATTTTCCAGATCACTTAAAGGATAATAGGCTGCACTTCTGTTAAACTACACAGATCAATTTGAATGTTAGTGATGAAGGGATCTGTGTGGAAGAAACATCTCAGATACTGCRATTAGCCAGAAAAAAATGCTTTTTGATGTGGAAGAACAGCAGTGTGGAGCACATAAAAATATGCTTCTTCCCCCTGCCTTTTTCCACACACCATGGGTCTTCCAGTGTTTCAGCAGTTTAGTTAGTGGATGTCAGCTCCATCTGCCAATCAGTCATATTTCATAATTAACTGGGCTCATTCACAGTATTATTTGTCAAGACTCGTTTCTCTGCCAAATGCTTGAATGTGCACTAGGGAGCAACAAGAGCTCTCAGGCTTCAGGTTTAAACATGAGCATGCAAGTACTCTTGTGCAAGTGCATCCATGGGCATGCAAAATATGCATGATGAAACTCTCTTCAAGTTAACTACTCTCAGCCTCTCTTCTCAAATATTGCACTGTATTCTCTGCCTTAAGTCTAAATTTTTCATCTCTCTTGATGTACTTTCAAGTTAAGGTGCAATGGGTATCTAGTGGTACAATTCCAAAGAAAGACTACCATTAAATTTTCTAGTGCAATGAATAAAAKAAGAAAGTGTTTAGTAGCTCAAATCTGAAGCAAAGTCTATTTCAGGTTACTTGGTAAAGTCTGCTTGAACTATTTGAAACTACACATTTCCAAATTTTACTTGTATGCATGCTCAAGCACCATGATTTTCAGCAGTATCTTTCACCAATCATGACAGAGTTGGTCAGATAAAATGTTGAGGGTATTGAAACATCAGCAGAGAAGAGACTTCCAGAGGTCCCTTCCAAACTCAACCATTCTGTGAATCTGTGATTCTGTGGTATGCATATTTGAGTTCCCATCAAGACTGAAGTGATAAATAGTTATCCATCTCTTGTAGCTTGCACAAAATAAAACCGGTTGCCTCTTTTAATGGAGACCTCTGTCCCCTTTTCCTCATTTATTTGAAAAAAGAACTATCATTCTGTATGTCTGTTTTCCTCTATCAATGTTTTTCTGTACATACATACAATGCTGGGACATGTTCGTTAAAAGTGACCAGAGTGTCCAAGTGTTTAAAGGGCAGAATCTAACCCTAAGACAGAAGATGGTGTACAATCAACTGATGACTTAAAATATTTTCTTCCGTAGTAAATGAATTCAAAGATACCACATTTGGTTTTAAGATCTCACACATTCACATTTCTTTGCTAGAAGCTGGCTGTCCAACAGAAAGGTCTCTCTCACCCCGCAAAATTACATTTATTGTGGCCCTGAGGCCAAAATAACTCTTCTAACAAGGAAAATTAGTCTTCCCAAAGTCTTGCATTTAGTCAGTGCTTCAGCATCCCATCCCTTTATCCATCAGGATTGTTGGCTTCAACTACAGGTAGCAGAAGTCCGTCATTTCCTGGGCCTCTTCAGAGAACCAAGTTTGCTTTGGATATTCCCCTAATCATTGTCAATCTTTCGTCTCTACTATCTCAAGCATGGGTACATATACTTGTGTACAATCTGCAGCTGGCACATAAGGTCCTCCCGTGTAGCCTATCTTTCCTCCATCAAATTAAAGACTGTAAGACAATCCATTGCCCACACAATCATTGGACACTGAGACAGTGCCACAAAAGGACAACATCTCAGTTGTCCTCTGGGCCTATTCTCTGACTGAGTGCAAACTCAGTCTTAGAGGAGAACTATACAAGGAGTTCTGTRCCTGTTGTTGAAATAATCAGTGTTGCTACGCATTTTCATATGTTGGCTCTTGGATATCAAGAACTGGCTCGTTATTGTCAGCACCAGCAACTACTACTGCCACACCTGAGCACTTCATTGATGCCACTGGTCATCCATCTGGCATACGGTGGAGAATAGGATAGACAGCCAGCAAGTGTTCATTACAAGTGGTTGTGCCCAGCAGGGAAGGTGTTGGCTAKAGTCATCCTGTGCAGACCTCAGGCAAAATGGCAAATTCAATATCCTAGATGTAAAAAGGTGTGCCAGATGTTACAGGGAAGAGTTCCTGAGTTAGTAATAGTTCATCAGTCCTTTGTTCCTAGCAACAGCATATTTTGTCCTCAAGTATTATTTAAAACTATTGCTCACAAATTAACAAAATATTTTTTAATTCTACACAAATCTGACCCTTCTCGAAGAGAAGTCTTACTGACAGTAGAAAGTTCCCTCAGAAGATGTAATTCCTTTTTAAATAGCAGAAATGTATGATCTATTTTAAAAGATGCATTTATGGAAGAAGCTGTTAATTAGCTCCAAAACAGTTATAGTAAAGTTACGCAGGCCCAGGAAGATCTTGAAATACATGCTTATAAGAAATTTTCTAATAACTTTCGTTCTAAAAACTAATGATAGGGACTGTATCTAACATATAGACCCAAATAAGATTGTGCTATATCTCCCATGTTACTTCGAATCAGACACTGTTTTCAGTGGAGCTGATTATGATGAGCTAAGTTAAAAATGAGTTTAAGTGCTTTGCTGGATCAGGGCCTGAGTCTCTGATCCTCACACACACATCATCTCTGACGATCAGAGAAGTCCAAAATTAACAACCACAGAGGTTATATTTCATTCTTGGGGAATAACTTGCAAACTTTCCAAAATTCTGTTTCTGTGACATAATGTATACTCCTTACCCCRGAGAAGTCCAATTTTAAAACTGACTTAAGAAGACTACAGGCAYGGTCAATGAAATCTAAACCAAAAAGCAATGCAGAATGTTCATTTCTACAGTAATTATTATTTGTACTCAGGAGAAGCTAAGATCACCATCAGAAATTAGGTCCTCATTGTGCTAAGTACTAGAACAAAGAACATTTACTCAATAGCCTAGATTTAAATATCCAGGCTTATAGTAATGACTGAAAATAGCACCCTTAAAGAAAAGGTTTCACTATTTCTTCACGAAATTCAAATAGGCCTGATAATGATCTCCTACTTCCATTATGAGGTTGCAATTATTTAATAAAAGTAAAGATTGTTTTCTAAACTCTAAAGTCTTTTGATCAAGCTATCTATTCAACAACTGCAAATACAAGAAACTTATGTAGCGTAATAAATTAGCACTAACAAACAGAAATTGCTCAAAAAAGCAAGGAATTACAAAGCAGACAAAGATTACAAAGGACATGTACAAACTAGTCATAGTGTAACTGAAGCATCACTATATGGTAGAGCTACTGCAGACTTCAGTTCTTGCAAAAATATGGACCATGAGCAATAACAAACTGTCCATCTTCCATTAGCACATTCTGTCTCAAGGGGATGAGAAAAAAAGCCCACCCAAACAAATGAAAAGGTACGGGGAAAAAAAGGCTTCTGGTTGGTGAAAGCTTTCAAAGCCACTTTTATGATCCTGTAGAAAAACAAAATGCATTGTCATCTGTCAAGCGGAACAAATGGGACCTTAGTGATTCAGTAACAGTTGTGCTTTCTTGGCAGATATTAGCTTGTTTAAGGCAGGGAAGATCAAAGAACATAACTGGATGCCAACAAAAAAAAAAAGGTCAAAGTTACTTATTATTTCAGCATTCCCCTATCTTTATTTGTTCTTCTACCATTTTCATTGTTTTATGCAACAAGATGGAGGTCTTCCTGAAACAGAGGAGTCAGTAATTTAGTGAAATGGTTCTTCTGCAACACAGACTCTCCTTTAAGTTCAGAAAACCATCAGAGCAATAGGTTTTCCATTTCTAAGAGTATGTGAAATATGCAGTTCCACATACACCCTTGGCACAATAATCTATAAGCCASAGAAGGAACTATTAGCCATTAGCAATGAATTAGAAAAGGGCAAAGAATGAGCAGAAATCATTGGCATCCAATATAAGAATACTGATACTTGATTTGGAACTATACAAAATCCACGGTTAGCATTCAATAGTTGCCATTTTCCAAGTAGGTGAAGTTACAGCTAAGAAACTTTTAAAAGCTGCAAACATTGCTATCAAAATTGCTACAGCTGTGGTACATTAATTAAARCTTAGAAGTAATTTGTTTTGCCTGAAGAAATACCAATAATTCTTATTATGTAACTGACAGAGTTACTCCTAATATTTCCAAAATAAGATTTTGCCATAATAAAAACCGCAGCAACGCCTCACTGGTGCAGCAGAGAGTGGGCATATCTGCAAAGCCCAAAGAAGAGTGATGTAGAGCCTCCCAAGCCCTCTTTATTTGCCTTAGCTCTGGAATGTGARGCAATACTGCTGCCACCATAGTGCCTGCCATACTCAGGGTGATTAATTCCTCTCTCACARATAGCATAATGCTAATATGGTTATATTGCTTTGCAGACCAAGTTACTGTCTCTACACGGTGTAATTTATGAAGTAATTCACGCAAAAATGCTGCAAGATTCTTTCTACTTCTCTATCTTTCTCCCTTGAATAGAAAGGGCCTAGAAAGGCCTCTTGACAGGAAATAAAACTGCTTCGTACTATATACTCCTTCCACTGTACTGATTTTGCTCCCAGATAGTCCTGATATCATTAGAGCTATATGAACTAGTGACACACCTGGACCCAGCACTGTGACACTGTGAAGGGCACCAGGAAGCCTGGAGTCCTTGTAAGGTGGTTGGCACCCAAAAGTCAGTATCAACCGTCCTCATCAGAGACAACCAAACAACGTGGAGGTAACAGCAAACGTGCTAGAAGTGGTRCGAAGGAGTCTTCTCAGAAAAGTGCTTCCTTTAAAGAGCTACTGGTGGATGAAACTCCAGGCTCCTTCTACTCTAGTAAAGTACAGTGTACCTGCAGACAATCTCGGGTACTAAAATGCACGAGAATTGTCTGTACTGTTGGAATATTCCTGGGAATGAATCTGTCATGTGCCAAATCGCACTACCCTACACAATTTCTGAGCATGATTCWAGTACTAAAAAATTACAGAGACTGTTCCCATCAGTCAGTTTGCATCCATCCACTGCCCTGAGGAAATTACTAGAACACATACAGACAGTTCGTCAGCTGCCTAAGAAATTAATCTGAGGTGTATTTAATTTATGTTCATAAAGACAGCCCTTGGCTTCTAARTTTGATCCAAACAGCTTGGATTTCAATCTATTTGTTAGGTGCCAAAGTTCAAGAGCAAGCCATACCATTAAAARCCTGGGCACACCTCACTCTTAGCTGCTTCTGCATGACCTGAGCAGACACAGAGGGTCCCTGGGCTCTTCTGGCCTCAAGCAGCCAGGAATATGTGCAAGATGCAGGGGAAACAAACCACTGCTTCAGCGTTCAAGGAATTTAACTTTCTGAAAGCCAATGTGGAAAAAACAAAACTGGGATATCAGAGCTTTAAGAGTAATAGTTTTACAATATACCTGAACTGATTTAGTGGTAAACTGTTGACAAAGTGGTGATATTGCTCCTCCTACCTTTACATTTCTGCCTCTTTCCATGATCACCGTTTGCAGAGCTAAGCTAGCAGAAAAGGTTTCCTGAAAAGTGAGTGTTGTGCTAACGTAGGTCCTGAGCCAACTCAAGGGAAGCTGTAGGAGCACATGGCCACTGTGGCAAAGTGGTACTGCTTTTTTCAGTAGCAGACAGCCCTTAGATTAATTTAGTGGTACTGCAAATGTGCATGCAAAAAGAACAAGCCAAAGTAGAAAGGAGGCAAACTGCCGAAGGGACATTTGTCTCCTGCACGTTCTCATCGATTACGATGAAACTGAAACACGTATACCATGGATTAAGTATACCTATTACATGATTTATTTATGTTCTATTATCTCTATTATMCTCTGTTCTCCTTAATAAATTCTTCTGTTTGATGTAAAGATTCAGCATTTGCAAAAAAAAAAAGTCCTTAAAAAAGTCCTTGTTTAAGACCCCYCAAAAGTATTTTGTTTTTCAGAAGTTTTTATGAAGATGATTAGTTCAGTTTTTCCACATTTCTCTRTAAAAATCCATGTGGTAAAATAAGGCATTTTGGTGAGGAAATTCTAAATATTTGAAGTTGGCCAATGTTGGTGAAAAATAATAAATCTAATCACTAGTAAGATTATTTGACACAATTCCACAGTGATACTGAGGCCTTTTTTTTTTTTTTTTTTT